>NC_090223.1:3119401-3292265 GCF_024489055.1 Chanodichthys erythropterus | reverse complement strand
TGTGGTGCATACCAAGTTCATACATATCTACTGCCAGATCACTTTACAATAGTAAAATGAAAAAAAAGAAAAGAAAAAAATCACTGCTGTATTTTACTGTATCTGTAAATTTATTTTTGTATAGTGTAGTAGACAGTGAGATGCAAAATAATTCCTGAATCCCAGTAAGCAGTATTTTTGTTACAGTGTTATATGAATTGATCCTCACTAGTGTTCACTGGGCAGTGCAGTAGTGTGTATTTGTTAAGTTTTGTGTGTCATCTGAGGCCAAAGTTTGATTTGCATTCAGACAAGAATAAGTTTTTGACTATAACATTTTATTTTGACCTGGAAGTTTGAGGTTTGTACAAGTTGGTGCATACCAAGTTCATACATATCTACTGCCAGATCACTTTACAATAGTAAAATGAAAAAAAGAAAGAAAAAAAATCACTACTGTATTTTACTGTATCTGTAAATTTATTTTTGTATAGTGTAGTAGACATTAGGCTGCAAAATAATTCCTGAATCCCAGTAAGTGGTATTTTATTTACAGTGTTATATGAATTGATCTCACTAGCGTTGTGTGTCATCTGAGGCCAAAGTTTGATTTTGTCAGACAAGAATAAGTTTTTGACTAGTACATTTTATTTTGGCCTGGAAGTTTGAGGTTTGTACAAGTTGGTGCATAGTTTTGAGACTGTGTTTATATAGTTGTGAGAAAATATTGAATTGAGAATCAACTGATAGCAGAGCTTGACTATGAGGCCTGTCTGAACTAACACAGAATGCTTGATGTATGATTTTTAGTTGAACATATTAGGATAAGTTTTAATGTTTGTAACCATAAGTGATCTTGTAATGTCTTCCCACCCTATCATGTTTAGTCTTGATTAAATCCTCTCAGGATGTTTTAATTAACAATGTATGTTATGATAAAATCCATTATTCTGTTGATAACCTCCTCTAGAGTAAAAACTACCAACTCTGACTCCGTCAAATATAAAATATATAAAAAAAGAGACAAATGAAGCATTCTCCCATTAAAAGTCTCTTCCTACTATTGGTCATTTCATCCAAAATAGGTGTGGACTGATTTATCCTTAAAAAAGACAACAACACGCCTGGTCGATGTTCTCTCGATTGTATTTGGATTGACTCCCATACGTCTCTCATCCAGCTCCTGTCCAGCAATCGTGCTTCCATCCCACGCTCAGTCATCCCTATCGTTCTGAAGAGACTTTCCAAGTTAAATTCCTGCTGAACACACGACTTTGGGAAGAGACCAAAGGAAACTCCAGCTTGAACGCACTGAAATTCTCCAGACACACACATCCACACAGCACCAACATTACCACAGCAAGTATAACCCCTCTTCAGATGCGTTACATGCCCTATTAAGGTGATGTGATTCGTTGCTGGCTCTCAAAGGTCTAACAGTTTGTAATTTTGCCATTCTTTGATTATCTCTCTCTTTCTGTCTTGACTTTCGTTATCCCATATGTATTCTTCTCTTGGAATTTGATTGTATGTATTTGTAGTTTTTATGTAGTAAATCCAGTATATTCACACTTTTGATTGTCTCTGTTGATGCTCACGAATGAAGCCAGGTCACTTTATTTACCTTTTTGATTTTGCTGCTATATGCTTTTAAACTGTTAAGTACTTGGATAGGAAATTATTCCTCTTGGCCAGAAGAAAAACCTCCTTTTAAGAGTTGATAAAAGATTGTACTGAAGAAGTTTTGGTGGACATTAAAAAATGAACAATAACAATGAGTTGTTGAAAAAATTACTAATAAGTTTAATCAATTATTGAAACAAATACAAATTTTAAGTAAAAGTGACACCAAATCAGAGACAGATCTTGCTCTTTTTACTGACTTATAAAGAGCCAAAACATCTCGAGAGAAGCAAAGTGTTTCAAAGATACATGAAAGGAATATTCTGCTGAAAAACAATGAAGAATGAGATCAAATTAATATCAGATTCATGTTTCTCTTAAAGCGTCATGACTCTTCTTCAGCTCCTGAACTGTGAGAGCACAAGAATACTTCATTTAAGAAACTCCTGCTTTCCTTCATGAAAGAGAACTGAGTGATGGAAATTCATTACGAACATTAACACAAACTCCGGAAGATGATGTTTGATTGTTGTGTCTCTCGCTGCAGCTGATCAGGACAGATTTCTATGGAAGAGATGCTTTATTGTGTCACGTTTGGTGTCACTGCTGGATCTGATAGATGATCTAGCCTGATCCGCTTCTTCCCAGTGTGAACTCTCATGTGAATCTTCAGCCTATGATTTAAATGTGATGTGTTTTTACACTTAGAGCATATGGGTTTTTTGGTTTGTTTTCCTTTCTTGATCCCACATCCATCAGGTCTGTTGGTCTAGAAGAAACATTAAATCATGTAGAGATTTCAAATGAATGACAAACGTCAAATGAAAAGAGAAGCTCAAAGTCAAGATCATGATGAGTTCAAGAGCATTTTAATCCCATCAGATCTGATCGACAACTGCTGTGTCACGATTATGATCTATTTTAATGTCATAAAGATGATTTGTGTGTTATAAATCACTAGTTTGGTCATGAAACTCTAGGTGGAGCAGGCTTGACATGTAATCTGTAAAATAAATGTACTTAATCTGTGTAAAAAGATAAATTATGCAAAAAATGTAAAAATTTGCTGACAGACGGTCCCTTTCTCACCAAGCTTGTGAAACAAATATGTTGGACTAATGGTGTGTTCGCTGCACACCTTATGTGCTTTAATTGGTCATGATTGACAATGTAAATCTGGTGAACATCAGAATGTTCTTTCAATATCATGACGTTTCATTCTGCAGGTTCTGGATCACTGGATCTCTCTGTCCACTCTCCTTCCAGATGCTTTCTGGTAAGTTCCAGACAAAAAACATTTAATTTACAACAGACATTAATAATAATTAAGATATTCACCCTTGATATCCAATAGCCTGTTATATACATTTCAAAGAGTTGTTCTAGTCAGTTTTTTGATGTTCATTCACAACACGAGGAGGAAACTTCATGAAGTCAGAACAATTACTATGAACTTTTAAATCCTGGATAAATAAAGGATGGATGAATGAATGAATGAATGAATGAATAAATAAATAAATAAATAAATAAATAAATAAATAAATAAATAAATAAATAAAACGCTTTTTCCATAATAAACTGAAATGGTCAGTAGTCCATCTCATGCACAGCTTACACAACCAGCAGAAAAAGGGCAGAAATAGAAATGAGCAGCCTGTTGTTTTTTGAGTGATTATGTTATTTTTTGTTGAGTGTTTTGTCGTTTTGAACAGTATTTAGGAGCGTCTTTGATTATCTCTACAGTTGGCGGCCGATGACGTCACCGCTCGCTCGCGCCGTCTCTCTTCCCTCATTGAGAGTTTCAGCGTCGAGTCTTCTGAGGTGAGGAGAGCAGTTCACGGTATTTCTCATATTTACACAACCATCACACACACTTTATACAGTTTGATTAAGCGACAGGCTCATTTCTGTATTGTTTTCATCGATCACAGCGATATGCTTGTGCCGTCCTTTCTGTCGTCTTCTTACTAAAATAAACATTTAGGCTCCGTCCACACGAAGTTTTCCTCGTCTCTAAAAAATATCTGCGTCCACACGAAACCACTGAAACGACTCAAAATGATGCAGCATACATTCCAGACCATTATGTGGCGCTGTAATTCTGCTGCAGACATGCACTTAAAGCAGCGAAGAAGACTTGGAGCATGCGCATAAACCTTGCGCGCTGAATACAAACTATAGCAAATCTTAAGAAATAACTTGGCTTTATTTTTTTATTCAATAGCTTCGCAGCACGAACGCAAGCATGTAGAGTCTGCTATTTGCTGTTGTTGGTGCTGTTTTGTGCTGTTAGCGCGTCTGACTAGGGTCGACACGTGGGGCGATGACATCATCGTTTCAGAAAATAAACAGATGTCCACATGACAACGCCAAGACGGAGTATTCAAATTTATCCACTCTGGGACCCGAGGCGGGACAGGGCTTTAGTGCAGCAGCAGCAGCAGCAGCATGTGAGGCAAATATTAACATTATACAAATATTAACACACAAGACATTCTCAACAGAGCGACGAATCGATGATTCACCATGGAAACAGAAGCTAAGAGAAAAAGCGCGCCATTCTACTTCATTCTTCTTCTTTTATTATATGGCGATTTACATAACCTACTTGGTGCACATCACCACCTATTGGGTGGTTATGCAATCATTTTTTATTCTTAATATTGTTTGATGCCTAATTATTTAATAAGAAATCACATATATGTATTTTATTATAGAAATTATAGCATAGAAAATGTCCTGTTATAAAGGATAAAAAGCAGATCCATGTGTGAGATGACAATAAAATACATTCATATATTAGAATTGAATAAACAGTTATATATTGTTTTATATAACATTGTGTATATAACTGTAACTATATAACAAATTTAGATACATTTATATAACCATATTGATAATTTAACATGCATCTGAATTCCTCTTAAACTAACTAACCCTTGAGAGAGCAAGTTGCTATGGTTTCTTACATACCCTAAAAGTTACCTCCCCTTTTTGGAACTGAAAGTTGAGTTTATCCGCTTACCCTTTACTCTTAAAAGCACTTACCCAGTTATGTCACATAACCTGCCTTTCTGGAATACCCCCCTGAGCGATTCTGTGTGATTGTTTCGATGTTTATAGTGAACACTGCTAATGAATGTCAAAGTTTGAGATCTGTGAGGAAAATATGTTTAATTCATTCAGAGCTGAGCAGATTTTGTGTTCGTTTGTGTGATTGTTTCGATGTTTTATTGTGAAAACTGCTAATGAATGTCCAAGTCATAAGTCAAAGTCTGAGATCTGTGAGGGGAATTGATGGTAGAATCGATCTCTAGTGTTGCTGCTGCCATTTTTATTTCTACTCTTTTAACATATTGTAGGACTTTATTTCAACTTTGTCACTTTACATTATTAAAACACTGGAACAGAAAAGTGCTAAATACATTGAGCCTGTAGCTAATGAGCCACATAAGATATTTTAAAATGATAAATAAATGTGTGGTAAAAGTTTGACTCTGGAAACATTAAATTGCTTTGAGGTGCTGTTTAATTAATTAATTTTTAAAGATTTGATAATTGCAAGTTTTTTCCATCTAATTACATTATTGTATTAAATGTAGTTACTAGAAATTCAAATTATTCATGCGGACATTACTGCTGTAGTTTTTTTATATTGTAATGGTGCCATTAGTGTTTGTTTTGTATTCTTAAAGTTTTATCCATGTCATATTGTGAGGAAATATCAGTATTGTCTTTCAATAGATCAGTTTTGTAGTCTTTTCTCATATATCCTGACTCAAATAATCCTGTTATATCTTTGCTTATACCAGCTTTCAAAGACATAACAATGGCGACGAGGACAAGAAAGTAGATGACTACCAAGTTAAATCTGATTGCGAGTTAATTTAAACCAGAAAATGGATTATGCAATAGCGCAATGAGTGCCTAAAAGTTCGATTTGCTACAGTGAACCTGCAACACTGGGACCACACTGGAGCGAGATGGCTGTCGGCATTTAAACTGTTTGCGGATGGAAAAGGATTGCTGTTAGGAGAAGACGCAAATGACGCGACGAAACAACGGAGAAGGGCACTGTTACTTCATCACGCGGGCACAGATTTGCAAGATATATTTTCAACATTGGAGGACACGGGGCAACCGCGATTGAGATTATGACGCCTGCTGTGGCCGCTTTAAATTCGTACTTTGTGCCCTGAGTAAACACCGGCATTGGCGAGACAGTCCTTCTATCAGATCACGCAAAAACAAGGTCGAGACTGTGCAACAGTTCTTCACGAGACTCAGACAAGCTGCAAAAAGACTGTGATTTTGGTGTAGACAGAGATAATCAGCTGCGCGATGGCAGTTTTGAGCAAATGCAGTTCGGATTACATCCGGAGAAAACTGTTAGAAGAAGGGACGGAACTAACATTAATGCTTACACTCGAAATTGCACTGCGATGTGAACGTGTGGAGTTACAAATGTCTGCCATGCATGTCAGTCAGCCAGAAGGTGAAAAAGAATTAATACATCGGATTGTGAAAAAAGGGGGAAAATATCAAAAGAGAATTCCAAAACAAGAGGGCAGAAAAAAAGAGAGAAAGACAGTGTTATAGATGCGGTAGACTGGATCATTTTGCCAAAGACCCAACCTGGTCCGGCAAGGGGCCAAGCAATGCAGAAAATGCAAAGGCGTCAATCACTTTTGCTAAAATGTGCAAAACCAAAAAATGCAACTAAACAGACAAGCAAAATATGTCAGTGGAGAAACTAACAAAATGGCTGATAACCAATATGCATTTGTGGTGAAAGACTGTGACTCCAAACAGACATACATTTGCTGTGGGTGGAGTTAGAGTTGGACATGTTGAATTGATTCCGGGGCCACCAGCAATATCATAGATGAAGCTACATGGGAGGTGTTGAAAAAGCAGAAGAATTGGAGTGCAACTCATACAAGTCTGATAAAAAGCTATATGCTTATGCGTCCAAAGACCCCCTACCCGTAAAAGGAGCTTTCACATGTGAAATAAAATGTGGAAAACGGAGCACCAAGGCTGAATTCACAGTGCAATTGAAGGAAAAGGAGAGCCGCTACTGGGTAAAGAGACCGCTACTAAACTAGGGAGTACTGAAAGTCGGGGTCAACGTAGCTACAATCAGTGATGTGGCAAGCCGAATTCGAGAATGGTATCCAGCTCTGTTTAAGGGAGTTGGAAAACTTAACACCAAACAGATAAGCTTACACATCGATGACACCGTGACACCAATAGCTCAACCATTACGCTGAACTCCATTTCACTTGAGAGAAGCAGTGGAACGTAAGATCTCAGCAGCTTCTAGAGATGGACATTATTGAACCAGTTTCTGACGCCACCCCATGGGGTAAATCCGGTGGTAGATTGTACTTAAACCTGACAAAGACATTGGAGGCTATGCTTGGATATGAGGCAGGCAAATAAAGTCACATAATTCGAGGACCGATACTCGATTCCAACCGTGGATGAGCTTCTTCAGAGTATGAACGGCTTGGCTCCATTTTTAGTAAGCTTGACCTCAAATGGGGTTACCACCAACTAGGAAGCTTACGCCACAGTCCAGAAGGTATTACCACGTTTGCCATTCATAATGGCACATATCGATATACAAGAGACTTATCTTTCGGAGGTGTCATCAGCCAGTGAGCAATATCAGCATGAAGTTGCATCAGCTCTCGCCAGTATAGAGGGAGTGGAGAATATCTCTGACGATGATTATTGTACATGCTCCAACCCAGCAGACACATGATCAGAGACTACATGCTGTCTTACAGAGGCTTGTGAATTGTGGACTGACACTCAATGAGGAAAAAGTGTCAGTACAATATGAATAAGCTTGTGTTCATGGGAATGCTTCTTCTGGAGGAAAAAGGGATTGGCCCAACAGCTGAGAGGGTTCGTGCCATGGTCGAGGGCCAGAGAACCAGAGACACGCATCAGAAGTATGAAGCTTACTTAGGATTGGTGGGATATAGTAGTCGTTTTCCATCCCACAATTTGCATCCATCACTGAACCACTAAGGAGATTAACAAAAAAGGATACTCCATTCAAGTTTGGTGCTGAACAAAAACGGGCGTTTCAAGTCTTAAAGCAGAGGCTTAGCTGAGGCCGGAACCCTGGCTTACTTTGATAAGAGAGCACCGACCAAGGTCATTGTACAGATGCGCCTGGGGTCCGGTAGGCATTGGGAGCTGTGTTGATTCAAGAACAAAAAAATGGAGAAAGCGTCCCCGTATGTTATGTCAGTCGCAGCTTAACCGAATGTGAACAAAGATACTCACAGACGGAACGCGAAGCATTGTCCTTAGTATGGGCGTGTGAGAGACTCCATCCATACATATATGGGCAAACGTTTGACCTGGTCACTGACCATAAGCCACTTGGAAACTATCTATGGACTGCGGTCAAAACCATGTGCCTTCGCATTGAGAGATGGGTGTTAAGACTACAACCATATGACTTTCGTGTAGTCCACATCCCCGGCAAGCAAAACATAGCAAGATTCACTTTCACGCTTTGGTCTGTAGAAAAATAGGAAAACAGGCACGCATACGTGCATGGAGCTGAGGAGTATGTGCGATTCGTGGGCCGTAAATGCTATCTCCAAGTTACCACTTACGACACAAACTGTGGAAAAAACATCAGGAGTTGATGAAAGAGTTAAGAAAGGTCAGACATGCCATACAAGTTCTGGTTGTTTTGACGAATGCAAGCTTGTATATGCCCACATTGCCAATGAGTTAAGTGTGATTGGACAATTGGTTTTAAGAGGTACACGCATTGTACTACCACAGTCGCTCAGAGCAAGAGCTTTAAACTTAGCTCACGAAGGACATTTGGGTATAGTAGGCACCAAAACAGAACCTTCGAAGCAAAATTATGGTGGCCTGCCATGGGATAAAAGATGCAGAAAGGCATGTTAGGTCATGCCATGCATGCCAACATTGTGATGAGACCTGATAATCCAGAGCCTCTGGAGAATGACCTGCCTTACCTGAAGGCCCTTGGCAGGATCTAGCCACAGACATATTTAAGGTCCTCTGCCAACAGGAGAGTCCATACTAGTGACAGTGGATTACTATGGCAGCTATTATGAGTATGCAATACTCAAGTCTACCACAGCTGATAAAATCATTGACTGTTTTGGAGGAGGTGTTTAGCCGTCACGGGTCTGCCGTGCACCCTCAGATCAGATTGTGGTCCACAATTTTATGTCTAATCAATTTCAACAATTCTGTGAGACAAATGGCATTCAGCATGTAGAAGACAACACCAAGGTGGGCACTGAAAGCAAACGGTGAGGTGGAGAGACAGAATGCGTCTATTCCTGAAACGCATACGGATTGCTCAGGCGGAAGGCCTAGACTGGAAAAAGGAGCTCCACGCAGATATGTAGGCCACCTACAGAGCTAGTTGAACATAACACTACGGGTAGAAGAGTCCTGCTGAATTGCTTTTCAAGAGGAAAATCAGAGGGGGAAACTTCCTGATTTTACCATGCCGCGAAATGATTCAGGAAGTAAGGGATCATGATGCTGAGCAAAAAGGTAAAGCTAAACTTTATGCAGACCACCGCCGCGGGGCAAAGCACTCACAGCTGGATGTGGGGAGATCAGGTTCTGGTGAGACAAGAAAAGATAGACAAACTGACAACTGCATTCAGCCAAGTTCCTTACACCATCGTGTCCAGAAAGGGAAATTCCGTGACCATTGAAGATTCATAGGCAGCACAATACAAAAGGAACACAACGTTCGTGAAAAAAAATTCTTCAAGAGTGATCCTGTTGAGGAAATAACAGATACTCAGTTGTAATGTATATTTCTTTCAATTGTTATTTACACGTTAGGTACGTTCAGGGTACATTTAAAACATGTGGTGAAATCAATATGTGTCCTCGGTTAAAATAGATACATGTAAGAGGAAGTTTACCATTGAAAAAGAAGATATTTATGTTATGTGCATTTTGATATGTCATGTATTGTTTATGACTCAGTTAGGAAATAAGTTTACAACCTTTTCTATGTAATCTCCAAGGATATGTTTAATTCCAAGCAAAGGGGAGATGTCGTGTATCACGTGGTGATGCGTGTGATGTCATGACGTTGGGAATGGGTACGAGTAAAGACAACAAATTGAGTTCACCATCGGTCTGTCTCCATTCTGATTTAATTTGATGTCTTTAGCTGGTATAAGCAAAGATATAACAAATCCCGTTTCCTAACAGCAAACACTCAGAATAAAGTGAGATGATCTGAATGTCTTGTTGAATGAGTGTGTTGATAGTCTGAGGATCATCAATATTAACAGAGAAACTGCTGAAAACACTCTTTATTTCATGTCAATAGTTCCTGTTTTCACCTCATTTATTATGCTGATGTCTTCAGATCTGCTGTAAATTCTGACACTTAAAGCTCATTTCATTGTATCTGTCAACAGACTGAGCAGATTTGATGACCTACAAATATCTGCATTTATTTCTGTTTTTCTTACAGTTCTTCTACAACTTTTCCTAGATATCTGTCATTATTTTTAATGAAGAAACAGAATAAAGTTAGAATTAAGAAACAAAACAGTTTATGAAACAGTTAACTGAATTAGTATCAGTTGCTTTACAGTAGACAGATATACATGCTTTATATAAAAGAAAGAAAGAAAGAAAACTACTTGTCATTATTTAGAACAATAATCATTTTCTGACATTCAAACACTGTATTTAAGGATCACAGTGCAGCCCAAAATACTCTTTCATTGTCATTTTAAATCTTTATACTTTACCACTTTCCTTCAAACCACTAGATTTCACCCATTTGTCAGCAAGAAGATTTTAATCATTTAAAATATAATTAAATTTAGTATGATCTCTTATTCTTTTATATATTTTATTAAGTACAGGTCAAAATAACTGTTGTTTCATTTTTATATTAAATATATCTGTTATACTAAATGATGATGGAACATTAAAACATTTTATTTTCACAACAGTAATTTGAAACATTAAAATAGACACTTGCATTTAATTGGTTTTCTATTTAAAATTGCTTTCGTACATTTAAACACAGTAACTGATCTATTTTTGACTTTGGCAGATCAGCTCCTAACCAATCTTCAGTTCAATAAATGAAGCCCCGCCCACTACAATTCACCCACGAAGCTCCTCCCACATCACTCACATCATCAGTGAAGCTCCTCCCACAGCAGTTCCCCAATAAATGCTGGAATATTCCCATCAGACGAGTATCAGAGCATCAGGAAGAGCTGAAATCTGCAAAGACTGAGTTTATTAAAGAGGACAGTGAGAACATGAGTGATCCAGAACCCTGCAGAATGAAACACACTGAAGATACTGAAGAACAAAGAGGTTGGTGTTTATTCTTCATTCATTCTTGATGCTGAACAACATTCATGATAGAAAGATTCAAGCTCTTCTGCACATTTAGATACACAGTTAAACTATGAAATGAGACATAATGTTCTTTTCTAACAAAAGCTCAGTAAAGGGAAGTTTGAGAAACTTTCATATTGATTGTCAACATCAGATCAAACTAAATATTTATTTCACATTATTTCAATATCTGGTTCACAGTTTGCAAGAGTGTTTCCAGAATTTAGGCATTTTCAATATAGTTTACAACATTGTTATTTTTAGGAATAAACAGTAAAACCAAAATGTTTGAAGTAAATGAACTTTCCAGAATGGCTGACAGGGTTGTAAGTGTAACTTGAGCAAAATCTCTTCTTACAGTAACTTTGGTAACAGGGTAATCATTCATTTGTGTAAAAACCGAGACAATGGATTGAGATTATTTTCTTGTCCTCCCATCATGTTGTAGAGAGAGCCCAGATGATGTCACTTCCTGGGTGTTTTTGAAAGCAGGAAATCATGTCAGAAGTAACAGGGTTGAGTGAATCATGAAGGACACTGATAATAACACATTTAAAGATGCAGTCAGTCTAGACTTTGAGCATGTGAACTTTCTACAGACGCTGAAACTGTCATGATATGATGTCACACTCCGTAAATCTCTTTTAAAACATAAATAACAAATAATAATCATTCCAAAATATTCAATCTACTCCACTTTACTGCAAACTTCACTTGATCTTGTGTTTCTGGTGTCCCACATTCACATGTGTATGAATGGAAGTCAGTGGAAGGAAAAGTCTAGTGTGACCGGTCCTTAATAATTACACAGTTTTAGGAAAATAAATTAAATATCAATCTAAAAGTTGATTTCAAAATATGGCTGTTAATACCACATTAGATATTTTTGTCATTGATCAATTATTTTTAATAGTTCTCACTACAGAAACATGCTCTAATGTTTTAAATATAATAATTGAGTAAAGAGCACACGCCTTGCCCAAACTCTCTTTTCTCCTCTTTTATCTGTGCACCCCTCCCCCCTCCCTCTCCCCTTCATCCCTTCCTCTCCCCCTGATTCAAGACACTGAAAGTTCACTAAGAATGTCTGTAGACGACATAAGATGTTTCTTGTCAATTTATCTTTCCCCTTTCATGTTTGTCAAGGGTCTTTCAGGACAAATGTGGGCAATTTAAAAACAAAAAGAACAATTTCCTTAATCTGAGCGGTTCTCAGATTCCATAATCCTTGGCTACTTTGCCACCTGATCACACACACACACACACACACACACACACACACACACACACACATTGAATGTACTTGATTATACAATGTCAATTGGTTAAAAAAAAAAACTCCTTAATTGGTCCTTTGTGGACAAAAATCGGCACCATAGGGAATGAATGGGGAATACTATATTTCAGAGCAATGTTTTCTTTATTTTCTTAATATTACTTATTGAGAATTATTTAAGGGAAGGTGGCAGAGCAGCTATTTGGGAAATTCTGTATCCAGAAGACCTCCATTCAGTGCTTATTGTCTTAATTCAGTAAATCTTATTTTAATAACCATTTGATATTGGAGTCAGATTAAGCGTAGAGTTAAAGTAAAATTGAAACTAAATTCTAAAAATTAGGTGAACTTCACAGGAGCGCTAAAAAAACACACATTATACCTTCACCCAGACCGCTAGATTCTGCCGTTGGGACGACAGGTGGCTCTTTACAATTGGTTGATTAATCTTAATGTAATTAATTTATGAAAATGCAAATGCATAAAAATGATCAGAATGTTTTATAGCAGTTGTCTATCACAGCAAGGCTCAATTTTATGACCTTTCACTTCACACTTCTCATTTCTCTCTTTAAATTATTTTGATGTACTGGAAATTAAATTACCCTTTTTTCTTTGATTTCAGAGCTGATGGAAGTGAAGGAGGAGATTGAAGAACTGAGTGAAGTGGAAGAGAAACATCATGACAAACCTGGAGAAAAACCTTTGAGTCGCTCAAAGACTAAAAAGACATTTTTTAAAAAAAGAAGAGCCAATAAATCTTTCACTTGCACTCAGTGTGAAAAGAATTTCACAACCAAACAAAGTCTTGATGTTCACATGAGAGTTCATACTGGAGAGAAGCCATTCAAATGTGATCAGTGTGAGAAGAGATTCACATACAAAAGAAAGTCTTAAGATTCACATGAGAGTTCACACTGGAGAGAAGCCATTCACATGTGATCAATGTGGGAAGAGTTTATCAACCAAACAATGTCTTGATGTTCACATGAGAGTTCACACAGGAGAGAAGCCGTTCACATGTGATCAGTGTGGGAAGAGTTTCTCAGTAAAACAATATCTTGAGCATCACATGAGAGTTCACACCGGAGAGAAGCCACACACATGTGATCAATGTGGGAATAGCTTCAGTGAATCTACAAACCTTAAAGAACACATGATGATCCACACTGGAGAGAGACCGTTCACATGTGATCAATGTGGGAAGAGCTTCATACGAAAAGTACATCTAAAGGATCACATGAGAGTTCACAATGGAGAGAAGCCACACACATGCGATCGATGTGGCAAAACATTTGTTGGGTCATCAAAGCTGAAGAGACACCTGACAGTTCATACAAAGGAGAAGCCATATTCATGTTATTTATGTGGAAAGAGTTTTTCATGGCTGCAAAATTTATATAAACATCAGAAAACACACACTGGTGTGAGAGAGTACATGTGCTTTGACTGTGAGAAGATGTTTAATACAGCTGAACATTTAAAACAGCACCAGAGAATTCACACTGGAGAAAAACCTTACAAGTGTTCACACTGTGACAAGAGATTCAGTCAGTTAGGAACACTGAAAAAACACAAGATGATCCACACTGGAGAAAAACCTTACAAGTGTTCACACTGTGACAAGAGATTCAGTCGGTTAGGAACACTGAAAAAACACAAGATGATCCACACTGGAGAAAAACCTTACAAGTGTTCACACTGTGACAAGAGATTTAATCAGTCATCATATCTGAAAAGACATGAGATGATTCACAGCAGAGAGAAGACGCACACGTGTGATCAATGTGGAAAGAGTTTCTCTATTAAAAGTGACCTGAAGATACACATGAAGATCCATGCAGTGGAGAAACCACATCACCACAGTCTGAAATGAAGTAGTTCATCTTGATGTGCTGAACAAGAAAATCTCTTCTGTGTAAGTTAGCCACAGCCAAATCTGTCCTCTCTAGCTTTAGTTGGCCCCATGGGAGACATTTGACTGTTGAGGTGTGTGTGTTGGGGGCAACTGGTGATGAAGAAAAATGCCATGTGGCAATATTGATAATATTTCCATTTTAAACCATGAAGGCGAGCTAGTTGATATCACACAATCAATGTGCAAACTTTGCGTGAGAGTTATGCGGGTGAAGAAGTCTCAAACTCCAGTCAATTATTCACTACAGAAACTGAAAGTAAAAACTGACTGAGCTTTTGGCATCTGTCACTGCATTAACGGCTCATATTCTCTTAGAGATGAATATAAATTATTTTCTTAATATTTCTCTTGTGTCCCATAGTGAGAGAAAAAAAAAATGTATCTTTCGTGAATCAAGAAGTATTTTGTGTTAAACAAGTTGTCTTTTAACCCTTTCGCACGTAAGTTTAAAATATTCCGGCTTAGCCCCCAGCATGAGTTTTTTAAGGTGACCGTTATTTAGAACGTATCACTTTATTGTTTCCATGGTGACACATCATTGCTTGTCACGTATTACACCACAGGACTGTATGAATGATGATCTGCTTTTATTTCGTTTTTCCTTTTTTATTCAAAATATTCACAAATTTGTTAACTATAGCATGAAATATCTGATATTCTGATTGTCAAATGGATGTGTTTTGCTTTATAATGATCGCGTTAGTTGAGCTGCATGCGCAATGGGCGCTGCCATGTTAGTTTGTGCCACACAGAGAATCGGATCTGTTAGATTTACAACCCGTGAATTTATCCACTTCTCCCAAAATACATGAAAGTAAGTGAGTCGGTGAACTGAGGAAGAATAGAGTAAGCTTTTAAGTTACATTCACAATGTGTATCTGATATGAATAAAACATGTGGTCTAATTATTATGGAAAGTGTTGTTATTTCCACTTCTATAGACATCATATTGTATTTTACAAACTCTAAATGTATTGTTTTGTTAGTACTCATGTGTATTTAAATGTCTGAAACCTAAAATAATCATTATTTGGTTAAAAACACTGCATAAATGTGATAAATGAAAAGTGCTGCGGGCGTCCGTCTCTGGTTTAGTTCCAGCCAAAGCGCGCAAGCATATTTGAATTTGGCAGTTGATCACGTGATGCACTGAACGTTCTAATCACACCGGTGTGATCGTTCGCTCCTAGGACCAGCCAAGACTGATCACACCGGTGATCGTACACGTCAAAGGGTTAAATGAGGAGTATGCCATCTAACTAATCTTTTATTATCCTCGCTGTGCATTGGTTATGTGGCGATGCGCTATGATATTGCGGGGCAAATGAATTGCAATGTTAATTTAATAATAAAAGTAGCATTTAAAACAATTACCTGTTTTAACGATTACCCGGCATCAAAACGATTACCTGTTTTATCCAAATCCACATGCATGTACTGTTCAATATTCAGTACTGCAATGTCCGAGTCTCTCCTGTCTCATGATGTTTCTCATGTGTACGGTGTTCATATTAGGACTTCCTCACACCTCAGTCATACAACGAAAAGGAGTCATGCCTCAGACTAAAGGGCATCAGTCATTGGACAAAACGGCATCGTGCCTCAGACTGAAAGGCTTCAGGTCTCAGGAAAAATGGCGTCAGGTGTCAGGTCTCGTACAATTAGGCATCGAACTAAACAGCCTCAGACCAAAGGCATCAGACAAAATGGCCTCAGACTAAAAGGCATCAAACTCAAAGGCATCAAACTCAAAGGCATCAGACGAAACGGACTTAGAAAGAAGCGAATTGCCCCACCTCAATGTGATGTCACGTGCACGCAGTGTTCTGTTAAATGTTACACTAAGTTGTATAAAACATATCCCACTGAGATTATTTTGTAAATTTGTATTATTCACTACTTTATTTGCATTTAGGCTATAAAAAGTTAGCAAAATAACACATTGCAACTACCTTGCATTAGCCCAGTTCTGTCAACACTGCATTGGCTTCCTTTTAAACGTTGTATAGATTTTAAAATCTTGCTAATTACATACAAAGCACTAAATGGTTTAGCTCCCCAGTACCAGAGCGAGCACTTAAAGCATTATAGTCCTTCACATTTATTGCGATCTCAGAATTCAGGCCAGTTGATAATACCTAGAATATCAAAATCAACCGCAGACGGTAGATCATTCTCCTATTTGGCACCTAAACTCTGGAACAATCTTCCTAGCATTGTTCGGGAAGCAGACACACTCTGTCAGTTTAAATCTAGACTAAAAACGCATCTCTTTAACCTGGCATACACATAACACATTATCAATTTATATTTTAAAATCCATTAATGGATTATTAGGCTGCATAAATTAGGTCAGCCGGAACCAGGAACACTTCCTATAACACCTGATGTACTCGTTACATCAGAAAAAGAATGGCATCCACGCTAATATTAGTCTTTCTGTTTATCCCGAGGTTTACCGTAGTCAACCGGATTTGGGCCGTATCCAGGTGAGATCGAGGACCTGCGCCTTAACATGTACCACAACGCAGCCCTGAAGTATCAGCAAAGATTGAGTCAACTAGATCAGCCATTGCGAAGGCCTTGTAGCATATGTACAAATATTAGAATGGGCAATAAAATCTGGAATCTTCAGAATGCTGTTAACCTGCTGAACTGTGTTGAAAATCTCTCACCGGCTCTGGCAGGGCTGCGAAAGACGAGCACCTTTGGCACGTCCATGGACCCTCTGAGGTAAAACAGAGGGCCCCACTTCCTAGCTCTTGGGACATCAAAGGTCCCCTCATGTGGACTAAGTGCCAGATCACATTCCAATATACACCACACACATACAGACACATACAGACACACAAACATGCATTGAAGACTGTATGTGTAAAATATAATTATGCCTAAATGTAACCGCCGTCGTATGTCAAATTGCATATAGTTATTCCCACTGTATAAACTTAGCTTGGATTGTAGTTGTGCTAGTGTAATTTCTAATGATACTATTGTCTGTAAACCATAACTTCTTTTATATGCTTTTTCTGATCTCGAGTTTGGTCTTGTTTTAAAGCTCTTGCTACCTCTCATTCACTGAGATATGTCATATAGTTGCAAAATGCACTGTTCTATTTGTTAATGGTACTATGAAGGAAAATGCACCCTGATCTAACATGTCATAAATTATGTAAATCAAGACAAGACAAGACAAGACAAAGGAAAATTTGCCCGCCAACTTTGCACCTATGTCATTGGCTATTCCACCTCAAGGAGGTGTGTCGGCTTGTCTGTCATAAAAGAGGAGCACCAGGATTTTCCTGTGTGTTCTCCCGATTGCCCTGAATCATCTCTCGCCCACTCAAGCACGTCTCTCCTGGACGCTTCCATCGCGCTCATCTTTCGGGACCACCATCTCACCGGCAAAAGTAACTTTCACGTCCTCTGTTTAAACCCTCCCGCAGAAACGGAAGAAGCCAATGAACTGCAGCAGCACTGAACTGAAACTCATCATGCAAAACTGATGCAAGTACCGTTTCTGAGATAATGAAACTGATTTCTGTGATGGCTCTCAAGGACTGTTAGCAAAAAACTGTTTGTAAGTTTGCCACCTCTCTTCTCTCTTTCCCTTTCTTTACTTTCACTTCTGTATATATGTATCTGCCCTGTGTATAGCCGTATAACCTCTGTAGTAGTAGTTTTCATATATTAAACACATTGTATCCATGCTCGATTGTTCTTTTGCTCATTCAACAAAAACCAGGTCACTTTAACATTTCGATCCTATCCTTGCTTCACGTTTGGATGCTAGAATAGGAAGTCTTTCTCGTGGCCAGAGAAAAACCTTCCTTTTTATAATATTCTGTGAGGAGCTAACGGTTTGCTGGACAAACTAATAGTTTCTCTAAATGATTATTAAACCAGAACTAATCATATATGTAATTGATTATAATTCGTTGTAATTAATACACAATATATGTTTAATTCCCCCTTGGGTCAATATATGCATCATAATTAATCATAAAGCTTTATGATTTATTATATTCATATATTTTACCCATAAATTGATTAATAACTGTACGATTTTGCTACAGCCTCATTGAAACGACAGCCAGTGGCACAGTTCCTCAACAAACCGTCCATACCGGTGTGATGAATACAATCCTCAACTGGATTGAACTGGAATAAATACTTTGAATATTGCGATCCTATCGGACTTATGATAGCTTGCGATCCTATCGGGCTTATGATAGCTACCTGAATCGTAACAAAGCACTGTTTGCCAGAGGAGAACTGGCCCCCTGACTATGCCTGGTTTCTCCCAAGGTTTTTTTCTCCATTTTAACACCTATTTGCCACCTGTTTGCCACCTGATGTCACCTGTTGGAGTTTGGGTTCCTTGCCACTGTGGCCTTTGGCTTGCTTAGTTGGGGACACTTGACATTTGATATTCAATAGTGCTTTGATCTGCCTGCATTGACACCATTTTCTTTAAGAGCTGCTGTGCAGCTAAAATTATATACCAATTATCACTGTAAAGCTGCTTTGACACAATCTGCATTGTAAAAAGCGCTATATAAATAAGCATCCAAAGCCCTAATTGGGCAAAGCAGATTACATTTCTCCTGATCCGAATTTACAAAAGGAGGAGGACAGAAAGCCTGAAGTACTATGGGACTTGGGACGTTGGTGGGGACCTTTGGCACAAAGCACAAAGCCTTCACCATACCAGGCGCAAATTCCAGGCACGAAGGAGCAACTGACAGTGCTTGTGAATCTCCTATTCTCTTAAGAGACAAAATTGCCAAAAGGAATATCGTTTTTAGAGTAAGGAACTTCTCTGATACCTCTTCTAGTGGTTCGAAGGGAGCCTCAGCTAACCCCTCTAACACTATAGCTAAGTCCCGAGAAGGAGTTCTTGTACGCACTACAGGCCTCAACCTCCGCGTGTCACAAAGGAAGCGTATGACAAGGGAGTCTCGACTCACCGAGGAATCCCCTATAGCAGGGGTACTCAACAGGCGGCCTGCGGGCCGCATCCGGCCCGTCAGCATTAAATTTGTGGCCCGCATCATGCTATAGTTAATGTATTTTTATTATAATTTGCGTCCAAAAATAGCGTGAATATTACTTCTTTTTTTACACGTACACTACTAGGGTAGGCGTACAGTGCGCGTGACGCTGTAATCATCAGCAGAGAACGCATATAGTGTACGCGCGCAGCACAGTTTTCTAACCGCAAAGAACAATATAAACTGAAGGCACTTTGCATGCGCGCATTGAATAGTTTTTGCACTAATTTAGTTTGCTCGTTTGAGGGGATTAAAAGATACCAGCAACTCTAATTTTAAACAAGTACAAAGACATTGTATTGTAACTATTTGAGCGAAAAAGACTAGACAAGCATGAATCTCTCTAGTGCGCATGTGTCGAGCACTTGTGTTCGTGAACGCCATCAAAGGCTCGAGGCTGTGCGCGCAAGTAAAAACCAAAGTAACCTTATTTTTCCATGATGAAATGCAGTTGACATTCCTCAAACTTTGCAGTGTGTAAGTTGCCGAGCATCATGAAAAACAAACCTTTTATTCTTAATGTCAATGTGTTATAAACAGAAAGCAAGCAGCGCTCCCATTACAGATCTGTCATCACATCGAGCTCACAGAGAATATCTTATTTATCATGTTTACAACGTTGGTTATAGTTAGATAATTCATGAGATTGTGATTGAACATTTAAAAAAAAAAAAAAAAAAAAAAAAAAGATTTTTTGATTCTGACCAAATTAAAAGGTAGGTAATAATAATACAAATAATAAAACATTTATTCTCTGAGTATAAATAGGTGCTATAAAAAGTGTTAAAAAGGTGCAATGGAGTATAATGGAGTATAAAAAGACTATAAAAAAGTGCAATGTTTTCGTGTTACGGACAAACTCTCATCAGCCAGTGAACAACAGCCATACCTTAAATTTCTTGTGAAAACAATGCAGACATTTCAAATGAATAAGGATTTATTTTCATCAGTTCTTGTTTTTCTTTATGCATTTGTACATTAAGAATACAGCAAAACAGGTTATTAATCATTTTTTTAAATGCCATTTATCATGTTAAGTGACACTTTAAAAAGGACACCATACTATTAAGGCTTAGCTAGATAATAAACTGCACTTTTAGTAAATAAACAGTAAAACTACAAATAATGTCTTAAGTAGGCCTAAATAAATGTCTTACGATCCAAGTTATAATTTGTGGCCCTTCGCGTTTCATTTGGTTAAAATGCGGCCCTCTTGGCCTCTGAACTTGAGTACCCCTGCCCTATAGGAACATGATAAGCAAAAATGGCTGCTATATAAACCTTCAAAGTTGAAGGAGATAAACCTTCCGAGAATTTCTCTTGGAGGAACTGAAGCACAAGGCTGATAGATGACTGGACAGGGTCCACATTATGTTGACTACACCATATAGAAAACAATTTCCATTTATAAGTATACAGCTTCCTTGTGGAGGGAGCTCTGGAATGAAGAATGGACTCCACAACCTCGGTTGGGAGACTGGAATCTATGAGCCTTGCCTCTTCAGAGGCCAGGCCCACAGCTTCCATAATTCCGGGCGGGGATGGAGTATTGTGCCGCCCGCTTGGGACAGGAGATCCTGCCTGAGAGGAAGCTCCATCAGAGAGCCGTCTAATAGAGATATTAGGTTCGCAAACCATATCCTCGTTGGCCAGGGGTGCTGGATGTGAGAGGGAGTACCACAGTGGACACTGGGTTGTCTCTCCTGAAGCAAATAGGTCTACTTCCGCTTGACCGAAATTTTTCCAAATGAGCTCCACCACCTCGGTGTGGAGTCTCCATTCCCCGGGCCTCAGCCTCTGCCTCGACAGGGTGTCTGCTCCCACATTTAGATGTTCAGGAATATATGCGCTTTCAGTGAGAGGAGCTTCCCTGGGCCCACAGGAGGATCAGACGGGCCAAGTTGCAAAGTCAGCGAGACCGCAGATCCCCCTGATGGTTTATATATGAGACCACCGTCGTGTTGTCTGTGCGGACCAACATGTGATGGTCCCTCAGGTCTGGGAGGAAGTGTTTCAATGAAAGAAATACTGCCATCATCTCCAGACGATGTATGTGTCAGGAGAGCTGATGGTCCTCCCATAGACCCTGAGCTGAGCGACCACTCATGATCGCCCCCAGCCCGTGAGGGAAGCATCTGTCGTAAGCATTACACGACGACAAGAAGTCCCCAATACGGGTCCCTGGGACAGGAACCAAGGATTTTTCCACATGACCAGAGCACGAAGGCATCGCCGCATGACTTTGATCATGCGAAATGGATTTCCCCTCTGAGAAAACCCCTTGGTCCTGAGCCACCACTGTAAGGCCCAATCCCAATTCTACCCCTTACCCCTTCCCCTTTGTTTCGCGCGTTCACGTGAAGGGGTAGGGGTGTCCCAATTCTCATTTGGTTGGAGGGGAAGGGGTAGGGGGAAGGGCCAGGTAGCCCTTCAAACGAAGATTTTTCGGGACCACACTTCAGACGAAGGGGTATGATAAATTTCCAACATGGCTGACCGAGCGAGCAGAGAGACCAATAAATGTAAGTATTTTTTTACGGTAAACAGTATTTTAGTAATAAATAATCACTTGTTTTATGTTGCCTTTTATCTTGTGTTCATGTATACGGTTATGTTCTCCGAAAAAAGATTAGTTAAAATCGCTATGAAAAAAGTTTGCTAATGTTTTTTACTTTATGATAGTTCCACAACATATTTTTTATATTTTATTGAAACCCGCGTTGATTTGACAACATAAATTCAAATCCGGTGGCAACTAACTTGTTTTTTTGCCGCATGCCTGATTAATGTATTGTTTTGTTGTGGTTACGTCCATAAATACGCGTACGTTACATGATATAAACAAAAAGTGCAGTTTGCGTGCTTATTCATCAGTATTGTATGTTCTGTATCAACCAGGGACTCCTGAGGAAACACGCAGGCTCATACGTTTTCGAGCAGAAAACAAGTAGCGTTTCTTGAAATCGAAATACACAGCAAAACAACTTTGGGAGTGAGTCATCTGTTAAACGTTTATGTTGCTTGTGCAGAGATCACTACAGCTATCGATGGCATCTTAAGGGGCTCACAGTCGCACACCGGGCGTGAAGCTCAGCGCCGCGACATGTCTTAAAATTCGAATGCATTGTTTTCTGGGCGCCGCAGACAGGCGGCGAATGTCGCCGCCGGTGTGCGTACACTCATAAAAAACAATGCATTCGAATTTTAAAGACGTGTCATGGCGCTGCGCGGCGCTGAGCTTCGCATCCGGTGTGCGAGCCCCTTTAGAAGTGTGTGATAAACATCGGCGCATCTATGACGTAGGAGCTAGCGACGACTTATGATGACGTGTAACGGTCTAGTAGTGGTGTCCCATTTCTTAGGGGAATATTTTAAGCCCCACCCCTTGACACTCTGTTTCAAGGGGCAAGGGGAAGGGGTAGGCGAAGGGGAAGGGGTATAAAATAGAATTGGGATTGGGCCTAAGGGTCTCATGTGCAGAAGGCCAAAAGGTATCACGTTGGACGCAGCTGCCATCAGACCCAACAGTCTCTGAACTGTTTTACTTATTTGACTTACCTAACTCACCCCATTCACGGCCCCGAGAATGGAACTCACACGAGCAGGGGATAGATATGCCTGCATCATAGTGAAATCCCAAACTACCCCTAAGTAGTTGGTAATTTGACTCTGAGCCAGCACACTTTTCTTGGCATTGAGCCTCAGTCCAAGCATCTTCATGTGCGACAGAACAACATCTCAATGTTGAACTGCCAACTGTTCTGTTTGAGCTAGTATCAACCAATCGTCGATATAGTTCTGTGCGCGGATGCCATGGAGTCTCAGCGGAGCCAGTGCTGCATCCACGCACTTCGTGAACATGCGGGGTGATAGAGATAGGCCGAAGGGAAGAACCTTGTATTGGTAAGCTTCGCCCCTGAAAGCAAACCTGAGGAACTTCCTGTAAAAAAGGATGGATGGATACATGAAAGTATGTGTCTTTCAGGTCTATCGCCACAAACCAGTCCTCGGACCTGATTTGTGGGACAATCTGTTTGAGTGTAAGCATTTTGAACTTCAATTTTCGTATAGATCGATTTAACACACATAAATCTATGATCAGACACAACCCTCCATCCTTCTTTGGAACAATGAAGTAACGGCTGTAGAAGCCTGACATTTTGCTGGGAGGAAGAATCCTTTCTATAGCTCCTTTTTGCAAAAGCATCATAACCTCTTGTTCCATAACCAGAGACTCTGGGGCCACCACTGTGGGAAGGACCCCATTGAACCTGGGCGGTCGAGAACCAAACTGTATTCTGTAACCCTGTTCTACCATGAGCAGCACCCATTTCGAAATATTCGGGAGACGTTTCCATTCTTCCATAAATTCTACCAGTCTCTCGGGACTGGCCTCTGGTGTTTTTTGAACACTTGGCGCATTGGTCTGACGCACAATGGGTGGCAGACATTTGATATTTTAATAACCGAACCCCTCCGGAGAGGGCTGCCCTTGTGAGTCCTGGACGGCTGGCGTCAGGACTTCTTCTTCTTTGAAGCCTTCCGGGAGATAATGACGTCCTCAAATCCGTCCTACCCCCAGAAAGCTTCACCTGTGCTGACCAACCCGGTCCCCAAGCTTTCTGCTTGCAGACTCGGGCGAGAGATAGCTCGCAAGCATCTCTTCAACCCGAGGCATTGCCCCGTAGCCATGGTGTTTCAGCCCCATGATGTTACTGTATGTTGACGTTTGGGGGCTGAAAACACGGTACTGAACTGGTCTATTCCAAGACTTCGACAACTCAGTGTGGAGGTCGGGAAAGAACGGCAGACCCCGACGCTGGGGTAGTGACCGTGCGGGGAGAAAGCTTATCGACTGCCCTAGTCACTACCTCCAGTAGCTCCTCATAATCTGGAGATGAGGATGGCGGTTCCTCATCACCAACCTCGACGCTCACCACATCAAGCTCCTCAGAGGAAGATACGTTGAGCGCCAGTGTCTCCCTCCGGGGAGAAGAAACCGCAGCGCGTGCTTCCACCACCAAAGGAGAGACACTGGGTCTGGCAGGTAAGGGAAGAGATAAGGCAGAGCCCGTCTCAACCCCTTCTACCAGTTCCATTTGTGAACCCCACGAATACAGCCTTCGTTGTGCCTCAGCAGCAGCGGGACCAGATCCGCGGGGAACGCCGGCCGCAGCACGCTCCTCAAAGAGTGCCTGCCGTGATCTCAGGACTCTGAGAGTAAGCCGGTCACAGTGAACACAGACAGCTCCCTCGAGAGCTGCCTGTGCATGCTCGGCTCCCAGGCAGCTTACACACATCTTGTGTGCGTCCCCACCCGAGATGAATCGAGTGCAGGAAGGCACACACTTCCTAAACTGCCGCTTGTCCTGTTTTGTGTATATATATATATGTGCTTGCTGATTCTTGTCCTCAGACAAAGATATCAGAACGTAATAAAGACAGACAACACCAAATAAGACACACAAGATACAGATAGCGCTTGCTGAAGACAACAGAAGCTAGCGTTCTTTGTTCTGGTTATGCTTTATAGTTTCCTGGTCCGTGACGTCACCCGCCTCTGACGTCTCGTCTCATCATTGGTTGGATACAGAAGTGCTTCATGACGCAATCGCGACTTATTAAGTGATGGATGATTTCAAAACACTGCTTCAGAAAGCATCGGATCATAAATTAATCAGTGTATCGAATCACAGTTCGGATCGTGGGTCAAACTCACGATCACTTTGGCGCTCCGATCAGCAGATTCGGTAGTTCAGACTTGACAAGTGTGACTCCCTGAGGACACAAGTCCGGTGATTCATGATACAACAGCGTACTTGATAACATCACTCAGCTCACTCTGGCTACTCCAGTTAAGTACTCTCTGTAAGTATATTTTAGGCAACCATACAATGAAATATGCTATAAAACACCACTCTTTTTTGTTTTCATTTAAAAAAATCTTAAACATATTAATAGCCATGCATGTAGTTTAGGCAACACATTCATCAATTATCTTCACTGCATGTACAATTATAACCAAACAAACTATAAAACACAGCTCTTCCTCTTTTTGTTTACATTTTAAAAAAAAATTAAATATGTGTCCAGGTAATATGTGATCCGTCACGGAAACCAGGGACACAAGTCGGCAGCACAACTCTCGAGCAAACTGAGAAAGAAGCATTTTTTTTCAAAATTGGTGATTTTCGTTTTTTTGCAGAATCTGTTAGTTGAGATCATGAAGAAGCCTTTCCGTGTTTGAGATAGCAGTATTGGTATATTTAAAAGTGTACATTTTGAGGTCGAAATCAGCTTGTTTTTCGGAGATTAGGCACGCAGTAGGGGCGTGTCATTGTCTGTGTGTATTTCCATACTGGGAAGCGTGGCTACTTATTATGCAGCGCTCTGGCCGGCTCTAGCTGATATCAAAATTCAATGAAGATCCGTGGCCGTTACACCGAAAATGTTTTGAAGTACTTCTTCGACAAGCCGGATGCTTATGAACAAGCGCTCACTGATTCTGAAGATGATCTGAGCGACGATGAAAGCGGCAAAATAAGACATTACCTCTCTGGAGTCGGGTAACGCGCCGGCGCATTTTGCAGGATTTTTTTCACATTGCAGCAAAACAGACTTAAAATACTCCGTCATTTTTGGTCATAGAGACATAAGTAATATATCAATTGAAACTATAGAATGTCTTCTTTTATTTGTATACACTCAGAGTAAAAACACAATGTTGTGCTTTTTGAAAAATAAAGAAAACTAACAGGATGCGTGATCTCTCGTCTCCCTCTGAACGAAGTCCAATCTGATAGTTCTCAGAAAATGAACAGTGAATACTAATCACAAAAAAAATTATACTTATGTCTGAAAAAACGTTGAAATGTCAAGTTTTAAATCGTGTAAGTCAAATCGAAAACAAACATTCTGTGTTTATGTAATCTGTATGAAAAGAGAGCCATGTCAGAAGTCCGTGATTCAGCTCATTATCCGCTAATGTGGCCACGCCCATGGAGCCAGCGCTATTCAGAGGCAAATTCAGAGGCAATACATGCATACATCGTCTCAATCGTGTATTTATTGTCTTGAAAAGTGTTTTGAATAGCCATAGTTAGCGATCTCTGGCCTCTGTTAGTTCGGTTATTTCCTAGATTGCCTATTCTTCTTTAGCAGGCATTTGTGGACTAAAGCTGTACAGAGCACCCTCCGGCTGCAAGTAGCCTATGAATTTAAAACACCAGCGCTCATAGTGATGACAAAAAATATTGAAGAAATATTATTCCTCTGTATAGAAAATTGACATAAACATATGAGTATCCATCAATATTTCTCCAAATGTACATGCTTTTAAGCTAAAGGCCTATATGAAATGCCATAGAGGTAACATTGTTCAGACACTTTGCATCACAGAAATACATTAGGCTATATTTTAAAGTACATAATACCATTATTTTAAATTGTAATAATATGTCACAGTATTGCTGTTTTTTCTGTATGTTTGATATACACCATCACAGAGGGTTTTTTCACAGCCTACCTGACTGAAAGGCCTCATTATTATGCAAGTCATTTCAGGTCATTATTATGTGATTCTTTTGTTTTCTCATGCGGTATGCAGTCCATGCAGCTTTACAGGGTGTATGGCTTATCTAAATGAGATGTAAATGAGCCCTATTGTCACTCCCAGCAGGTGAGAACAGGTGAGAACTGCAACTTTAGAGGCGTTTTTCTCCCTATAGAGCTTTCAAATGGCCACAACTTCTCCAAATATTATCAGATTTCCATGTGTTACACATCGTTGGAAAGCTTGGAGACTACACTTTCAGAATCTGTGAATAACTCAAAATGCCCCAGAACCGACTTGTGTCCCTACTTTCCGTGACTGGTCACATATGTGCAAATAGTCTGCAAACATAAAACACAACACTGTTTCTTTTTGTTAGTTTTAATGATCATTAATAACCATTAGAAAAGTATAAGGAAAAGGTATAAGAAGCTGCAATAAGAAATAAAGCAAACAATTCAGTCAAATGTACAAAGTCAACGCTCTAGTAGGCTACAACGGTAAAGTTTACCTACAAATTA
This sequence comes from Chanodichthys erythropterus, assembly GCF_024489055.1. Classification (NCBI taxonomy): domain Eukaryota; kingdom Metazoa; phylum Chordata; class Actinopteri; order Cypriniformes; family Xenocyprididae; genus Chanodichthys; species Chanodichthys erythropterus. The sequence goes on along the minus strand of NC_090223.1, from coordinate 3,264,937 downwards.
TAGATTCATGAGACCAAAGATCGCCCATTATATATATACAAAAGATGAAATATATCTCATGTTTAACCACTACAGAGACATCAGAGCCAGTGGCAATCATCAGAAGGACTAGCCGAGGTAAGACTCGATAAAAGGGGCGGATCAAGAACACATCCGAGGATTTGAACTGTACTATGCTAGATGTGAACTTTGAATTGGATCAGAACTTGGGCAGCAACTGATGAATTTCACACGAACAGACAAGAACGCATATTGAGAAACGGCTAACTATGAATAAATGAATGAATGAAGCATTTATATAGCACTGAACTATGTACTACTGTATGTACACAATCACATCAGGGGTCGCTCCTCATCCACAACCTGGATAATTCAACAGCAGACACAGAGCAACAGCGCCAACTATGGGTGGAGAAGAGAGATTTGGCTAAGTCTCTTCTGAGTCTCTTCTGTGTCTCTTCTCAGCTGTGGTGATGTGGTTTCTCCACTGCAGGGATCTTCATGTGTATCTTCAGGCGACTTTTAATAGAGAAACTCTTTCCACACTGATCACACGTGTGTGGCTTCTCTCTGCTGTGGATCATCTCATGTTTTTTCAGATGTCCTAACCGACTGAATCTCTTGTCACAGTGTGAACACATGTAAGGTTTTTCTCCAGTGTGGATCTTCTCATGTCTTTTCAGATTTGATGACTGATTGAATCTCTTGTCACAGTGTGAACACTTGTAAGGTTTTTCTCCAGTGTGAATTCTATGGTGCAGTTTTAAACAGTTTGCTGTAGTAAACATCTTCTCACACTCAAAACACACATACTCTCTCACACCAGTGTGTGTGTTCTGATGCGCATGTAAATATTTCAGCAGTGAAAAAACTCTTTCCACACACAGAACATGAATGTGGCTTCTCCTTCATATGAACTGTCAGGTGTTTCTTCAGGACTGATTCTAGAAGAAATGTTTTGCCGCATTGATGACATGTGAACGGTCTCTCTCCAGTATGAATTCTCATGTGAACATCAAGACTGTGTTTGTTTGAGAAACTCTTTCCACACTGAGTGCAGTTTGCAGATTTCTCGGCTCTTCTTTTCTTTAAAAATGTCTTTTTAGTCTTTGAGCGACTCAAAGGTTTTTCTCCAGGTTTGTCATGATGTTCCTCCTCCACTTCACTCAGTTCTTCACTCTCCTCCTTCACTTCCATCAGGTCTGATATGAAAGAGAAAAAAGATTAATTTAATTTTCATTGAATCAAAATAAAATAAAATAAAAAGGTCATAAAATTGAGACTTGCTGTGATAGACAACTGCTATAAACTATCCCGATCATTTGGTGCAGTTGCATTTTCATAAATTAATTGCATATGTCCCTGAAACTTTAACATTAATCTTACAATTGTTCAGACTCACCGGTCATCTCAACGACACAATCCAGAGGTCTGGGTGAAGGTATAATGTGTGTATGTCTTTTCAGCGCTCATGTGATGTTCATCAGCTCTGAAATTAATGAAGAAAAACAAATAGTCATTTAATTTTCAGTACATCAAAATAAAATAAAACTTGCTCAAACTTGCTAGATTCCAGTAAGACCAGACATCCAAAACCTAAAAATGTGGTGACTTTGGTGACATATGATGGTATAAAAATATCAAAAATATCAATAGCCACTATGATCATGATATAAGGAAAAGACAAAATAGGAAACCGAGAAATTATTTATTTATTAAAAAAAAAATCAAATATATTTGATCAATGACAAAAATATCTAATGTGGTATTAACAGCATTATTTTGACATCAACTTTTAGACTGATATTTAATTTATTTTCCTAAAACTGTGTAATTATTAAGGGCCGGTCACACTAGACTTTTCCTTCCACTGACTTCCATTCATACACATGTGAATGTGGGACACCAGAAACACAAGATCAAGTGAAGTTTGCAGTAAAGTCGAGTAGATTGTATATTTTTACTTTTTGGAATGAGTATTATTTGTTTTATATGTTTTTAAAAGAGATTCAGATGTGTTATTATCAGTGTCCTACATGATTCACTCAACCCTGTTACTTCTGACATGATTTTCTTCCTTTCAGAAACACCCAGGAAGTGACATCATCTGGGCTCTCTCTACAGCATGATGGGAGGACAAGAAAATAATCTCAATCCATTGTCTCAGTTTTTACACAAATGAATGACTGCATTCATCAACCCTGTTACCAAAGTTACTGTAAGAAGAGATTTTGCTCAAGTTACACTTACAACCCTGTCAGCCATTCTGGAAAGTTAATTTACTTCAAACATTTTGGTGTTTACAGTTTATTCCTAAAAATAACAATGTTGTAAATTATATTGAAATTCTGGAAACACTCCTGCAAACTGTGAAGCAGATATTGAAATAATGTAAAAATAATATTTAGTTTCATCTGATGTTGACAATCATTATGAAAGTTTCTCAAACTTCTCTTTTCTGAGTTCTTGTGAGAAAAAAAATCATATTTTCCAACTGTTTCTCTAAATGTGCAGAAGTGTTTGATTCTTTCTATCATGAATGTTGTTCAGCATCATGAATGAATGAAGAATAAACACCAACCTCTTTGTTCTTCAGTATCTTCAGTGTGTTTCATTCTGCAGGGTTCTGGATCACTCATGTTCTCACTGTCCTCTTTAATAAACTCAGTCTTTGCAGATTTCAGCTCTTCCTGATGCTCTGATGCTCGTCTGATGGGAATATTCCAACATTTATTGGGGAACTGCTGTGGGAGGAGCTTCACTGATGATGTGAGTGATGAGGGAGGAGCTTTGCATGTGAATTGCAGTGGGCGAGGTTTCTTTTACTGAACTGAAGATTGGTTGGAGGAGCTGATCTGCCAAAATCAAAAATATATCAGTTACTGTTTAAATGTACAAAAGCAATTTTACATCGAAAACCTATTAAATCAAAGTGTCTATTTTAATGTTTCAAATTACTTTAGTGAAAACAAAATGTTTTAATGTTCCATCATTTAGTGCAACAGATATATTTATGTACAAACCCGATTCCAAAAAAGTTGTGACACTGTACAAATTGTGAATAAAAAAGAAATGTAATAATTTACAAATCTCATAAACTTATATTTTATACATGATTGGGTATAAAAAGAGCCTCTCAGAGTGGCAGTGTCTCTCAGAAGTCAAGATGGGCAGAGGATCACCAATTCCCCCAATGCTGCGGCCAAAAATAGTGGAGCAATATCAGAAAGGAGTTTCTCAGAGAAAAATTGCAAAGAGTTTGAAGTTATCATCATCTACAGTGCATAATATCATCCAAAGATTCAGAGAATCTGGAACAATCTCTGTGCGTAAGGGTCAAGGCCGGAAAACCATACTGGATGCCCGTGATCTTCGGGCCCTTAGACGGCACTGCATCACAAACAGGAATGCTACTGTAATGGAAATCACATCATGGGCTCAGGAATACTTCCAGAAAACATTGTCAGTGAACACAATCCACCGTGCCATTCGCCGTTGCCAGCTAAAACTCTATAGGTCAAAAAAGAAGCCATATCTAAACATGATCCAGAAACACAGGCTTTAGTCCAGATGACACCATGTCATCAGGTCTAAAGAGGACAAGGACAACCCAAGTTTTTATCAGCGCTCAGTTCAGAAGCCTGCATCTCTGATGGTATGGGGTTGCATGTGGCATGGGCAGCTTACACATCCTGAAATGCACCATCAATGCTGAAAGGTATATCCAAGTTCTAGAACAACATATGCTCCCATTCAGACGTCGTCTCTTTCAGGGAAGACCTTGCATTTTCCAACATGACAATGCCAGACCACATACATACATCAATTACAACATCATGGCTGCGTAGAAGAAGGATAATCCATAGAAAACATCTGGTGCATCATAAAGAGGAAGATGCGACAAAGAAGACCTAGGACAGTTGAGCAACTAGAAGCCTGTATTAGACAAGAATGGGACAACAGTCCTATTCCTAAACTTGAGCAACTTGTCTCCTCAGTCCCCAGACGTTTGCAGACTGTTATAAAAAGAAGAGGGGATGCCACACAGTGGTAAACATGGCCTTGTCCCAACTCTTTTGAGATGTGTTGATGCCATGAAATTTAAAATCAATTTATTTTTCCCTTAAAATGATACATTTTCTCAGTTTAAACATTTGATATGCCATCTATGTTGTATTCTGAATAAAATATTGAAATTTGAATCTTCCACATTGTAGCGAAAATTAACTCAAAGGGGAAATATTAATAATTATTCATAACTCATTATGATTATTAATTATGATTAATTATGAATATGCAAATCCGTTAATCAGATTAACTGGACGTAGCTACATTAAAATTAACATTACAATCAGTTAACCTGTTCGTCCAGTGAACGCTCAGTGTTGATTGTTTATTAATTCTAAGAAATGTCAATTTCCAAGTTATGGAAAAATAATATTTCTTATTGTACTGTACTACTCAGAGCACGTAGTCCGGATCTATCACTTAAGAGGCAATTCATTAGCAGATGGAGTCAGAACCAAACGTGTATTGTGCACAATCTTTATTAACTAACTCACAAACACATAACTAAACTAACAAACACATAACATAACATACATAAAGGGTCACACACACACACACACACACACGCAAGTCAGAATGAGTAATGATAGTGTTGAACCGGAAGAGATGCTGTTACTAGAGCTACATGAAATGTCAAAGGCAATCTGGAAAGGAATCATCAGTTTCTTCAGCAATAGCAAGGTAAGTCTTACAAATTAATACTAACTCGCTGTTTAGTGTTAAAATGTACGATACTTGCAAGATGCCCTTAGGCTGAGGAGCATCGGCTCTGCCATCTGAGGAGAGATCTTGGGTGATTCAGTCCGAAGTTATTGCCAGTTTTTCCATGTTGGATGAGGAGCACATGGCTCGTTTGTAGGCCGAGGCCTACAGGCCTGGCAGGCCTGGCCTAGGCCGGCCGCAAGGAGATCGATTCGGTCGTTCAGAAGCAAGGAGAAAAAGAGAGGGAGTGGCACTGTTCGCTGGTTTTTAACCTCTGGTCAAAGTCACACCTCTCAGTTGTTGACCGGACCAATGAAGATGTTGTAATTCTGGGTGGCAACACCCCTCCTGTCAGGGCTTTTACAACCCAGAAAGATTAACAAGCTGATTTCTTGAATCAGAACTATTAAAGATTCTTTTAATACTGATGTGTTGCACAGGTATGGATGTACCGCATACACAAGCATTTAAATCTTCCCGCTACGAACGTATAGACACTAAACATGGCATGATTGAAGTTACCGTGCAGGTCATAACATTTAACAATCATCAAACATGTAAATACAATGAGTACAATACAACATCAGTAATAATGGATACCATTTCCTGAGAAGGATTCATTTATAGCACAGTCTGTCTATACATTAATGCCATAGAGTCTGTGTTCTGTGTGGAAAATGCAGGGAAGATGCAAATTTTCTGTGTCTCTACTCTGTTCTCCATGCGGCAACCGCATTCCTCGGCGCAATAAACTTGTAACTGAAAACTTCCCGGGGGATGGGGACAGACTCCAGAGTGAGCTTAAAACTATTGGTTAACTAACCAATAATTGTGTTTGATTTGCCTCAGTCATTACAACATCACTGCATTCTGTATTTATTCACAATTTGTACAGTGTCCCAACTTTTTTGTAATCGGGTTTGTACAAATGATTTATGTACAAATGAAACAACAGTTATTTTGACCTGTACTTAATAAAATATATAAAATAATAAGAGATCATACTCAATTTAATTATATTTTAAATGATTAAAATCTTCTTGCTGTCAAAAGAGTGAAATCTAGTGGTTTGAAGGAAAGTGGATAAAAGTATAAAGATTTAAAATGACAATGAAAGAGTATTTTGTGCTTCACTGTGATCCTTAAATACAGTGTTTGAATGTCAGAAAATGATTCTTGTTCTAAATATACCTGACAAATTGTTCTTTCTTTCTTTCTTTCTTTCTTTCTTTCTTTCTTTCTTTCTTTCGCCTGCTATATTAACCCCTTTTATTTGACCCTCAAACTAATTCCATTAATCATTTATATCCATCTATTGTAAAACAACTGATGCTAATTCAGAACTGTTTTGTTTCTAATTCTAACTTTATTCTGTTTCTTCATTAAAATAATGACAGATATCTAGAAAAGTAGTAAAGAACTGTAAGAAAAACAAAAATAAATGTAGATATTTGTAGTCATCAAATCCCCTCAGTCTGTTGACAGCAATGAAATGAGCTTTAAGTGTCAATTTACAGCAGATCTGAAGACATCAGCATAATAAATAAGGTGAAAACAGGAACTATTGACATGAAATAAAGAGTGTTTTCAGCAGTTTCTCTGTTAATATTGATGATCCTCAGACTATCAACACTCATTCAACAAGACATTCAGATCAACTCACTTTATTCTGAGTGTTTGCTGTTAGAAACTGATTATTTGAGTCAGGATATATGAGAAAATCCTATAAAACTGCTCTATTGAAAGACAATACTGATATTTCTCACAATATGACATTAATAATACAAAACCAAACATGAGGACACTCATCTTCATCAACCACTAAAGATAAATAACGTCTCGGTTACGTATGTAACCCTCGTTCCCTGAAGGAGGGAACGGAGACGTACGTCAGTAGTGACCGACGAATTGGGATATCGCTTAGAGAGCCCTATCATCTTCGTGTAAACTAAAACAAGCCAATGGAATTGGCGTGCGATATTTGCATAATGCGCACCGCCCCCGACAGGTGTATATAAATAGGAAGCAGATGCAATCGCACTCTGTTTTTCGCTGAGGAGACAACTGGTGTCCGCACTACAGCGAGGGTACAGAAACTGTGGCGACGGGACGTACGTCTCCGTTCCCTCCTTCAGGGAACGAGGGTTACATACGTAACCGAGACGTTCCCTTTCAGTCGGTCACGTTCGACGTACGTCAGTAGTGACCGACGAATTGGGATCCCAACTAAAGCGCCACAGTTACGAAACCCCTTCCAGTGCCCAGCGCAAGCTCAGCCGCCCATAGCACCGGCTGGCGGTGAAGGGGGCGAGCTTACACCGAGAGAGTCTACTGCTGTCTACCACTACCCACTAAGTAAACTAGACACACTGGGAAGCGAACCCGAAGGGACGCTGCGGAGACCACTACCTACCCAACGGGGGAGGAGTTTACGTGGGAATACACATATGGACTGGCCCGGGGGGCAGTACGCATATGGAGTCCCTGGGATGGCTCCACCTGGTTAGGGGGAGACTCATCTGACAGGTGACAGCAGAGCTGGCTCTGCTAAGGGAAAGACACGGACTCGGCCCGTAGGGAGTTTTAAACCGTGGAAAATACACATATGGGACCGCTCACGTAGAGGGGTCACGACATATGGGCCCCAGCCAACAGACAGCGTCAGCGACGGATGTAGGCCTGGCATCAGACACTCCGCAATGTCCGAGCCGAAGGGGGAGGCGGAGGAACTCGACAGGGTTCGCCAAGCGGGGAACGCGACTGGAGTGAAAGTATGCACGTATCCGGCCAGAGGCGGGAATGGCATTGCAAGCCGACACTTAGAGTGGGTACAACACGTCTACCGACTAGTGGATGCGAGTACACGCGAGGATACCGGCTCTACACGTAGGCTATAAAACCTAGCGAACGTGTTAGGTGTCGCCCAGCCCGCAGCTCTACAGATATCTGTCAGCGAGGCGCCATGAGCCAGCGCCCAGGAAGAGGCCACCCCTCTGGTGGAGTGGGCTCTCAACCCGAGCGGGCAAGGCACGCCCTGGGATTCGTACGCCAAGGCGATGGCATCCACTATCCAGTGGGCCATCCTCTGCTTGGAGACAGCCTTTCCCTTCTGCTGGCCTCCGTAACAGATGAAGAGCTGATCTGAGGTCCTAAAGCTTCGCGTTCTGTCCACGTAAACGCGCAGAGCGCGGACGGGACAGAGCAAAGCTAGGGCTGGGTCTGCCTCCTCCGAGGGCAGCGCTTGCAGGTTCACTACCTGATCTCTGAAGGGAGTGGTAGGAACCTTGGGCACGTATCCAGGCCGGGGTCTCAGGATGACGTGAGAAGCACCGGGCCCGAATTCTAGGCACGTTTCGTCGACCGAAAATGCATGCAGATCCCCTACCCTCTTCAGGGAAGCCAATGCAACCAGAAGAACCGTCTTAAGAGACATTAGTTTCAGGTCGACTGATTGCAAAGGTTCGAAGGGATGACCCCGGAGAGCTGTGAGAACCAGGGTCAAATCCCAAGAGGGTACGGAGGAAGGGCGAGGAGGATTCAGTCTCCTGGCCCCCCTCAGGAATCTGACGATCAGATCGTGTTTCCCCAGGGACTTACCCTCAACTGCATGGTGATGTGCGGCAATGGCGGCAACATACACCTTGAGGGTGGAGGGAGACAGCCTTCGCTCCAACCCATCTTGCAGAAAGGAAAGCACAGATCCGACCGAACATGATCGGGGGTCCTCTCGGCGAGAGGCGCACCATTCGACGAACAGGTTCCACTTCAGCGCGTAGAGATTCCTAGTAGAAGGAGCTCTAGCGGAAGTGATGGTGTCTACGACCGCTTGCGGGAGATCACTCAGAACCTCCGCATCCCGTCCAGGGACCACACGTGGAGGTTCCCCAGATCGGGAGGCGGGTGCCACAGGGTGCCCCGTCTCTGAGTCAGGGTGTCCTTCCTCAGAGGAATCGGCCAGGGAGGTGCTGTCACGAGGAGAATGAGGTCTGAGAATCAGGTCCGAGTGGGCCAGTACGGAGCCACTAACAGAACCTGCTCCCCGTCCTCCCTGACCTTGCACATGAATAGTGCGAGAAGGCTCACTGGGGGAAGCGCATGTTTGCGCAGACCCGGGGGCCAGCTGTGTGCCAGGGCATCCGTGCCGAGCGTGCCGCCGGTCAGGGAATAAAACCACTGGCGGAGGGCAGTTTCCGGGGAGGCAAACAGGACTACCTGGGCCTCGCCGAACCGCTGCCAAATCAGCTGGACCGCCTGGGGGTGGAGCCGCCACTCGCCCGCAAGTAGATGCTGCCGTGACAGCTCGTCGGCTGCACGGTTGAGCACACCTGAGACACGAGTGGCCCGAAGGGACCTCAGATCCTTCTGACTCCACAACAAGAGATGGCGGGCGAGTTGCAACATGCGACGGAAGCGTAGACCACCTTGACGGTAGGTGTACGCAACGGCCGCAATGCTTAGTGAGCGGACTAGAACGTGCTTGCCTGACAACAGCTCCTTGAAGCGGGCCAGCGCAAGACGAACCGCTAGCAACTCGAGGCAATTGGTATGCCAATGCAGCTGAGGCCCCGTCCAAAGACCTGTCACTGCATGCCCGTTGTACGTGGCCCCCCATCCCGTGGCAGAGACATCTGTGGAGACCACAGCGTGCCTGGACACTCGTTCGAGGGGTACTCCGGCCCACAGAAACGAAGGGTCCAACCACCGGATAAGGGTGCGACGGCAGCTCGGTGTCACGGGGACACGGAGCGTGCCGCACTGCCACGCCCATCTCGGGACCCGGCCGCGGAGCCAGTGTTGAAGCGGTCTCATATGAAGCAATCCGAGCGGCGTTACCGCGGCTGCAGATGCCATATGCCCCAGGAGCCTCTGAAAATCTTTCAGTGGAGCCGCTGTCCTGCACTTGAGCGAGCTCAGGCAGTTCAACACCGACTGGACGCGCACCTCGGTGAGACGCGCAGTCCGTGCGACCGAGTCTAGCTCGAGACCGAAACAAGAGATCCTCTACCCGGGGGCGAGTTTGCTCTTGTCCCAGTTGACCTGAAGACCCAACCGGTTGGGAGCAACAACCATGTCGGGTAGGACTTTGTACTGACATGCCCGACCCTCGAGCGCAGACCGACCTAGGAAGGGTCTGCGTCGAGGCAGAATCGAGACATGAAAGTATGCGTCCTTCAGGTCTATTGCTGCAAACCAATCCTGGGGACGGTCCAGGATTGGCCGTAGCCCACCGCCCTTTTATGGTACAATGAAGTAGGGGCTGTGAAACCCCGACTTCATATCGGCTGGAGGGACCGGCTTGATTGTACCCTTCGCCAGGAGGACAGCAATCTCCACCCGGAGAACAGGAGCACTGTCCAACGACACCGGAGTGAAGTGGACAGCCCTGAAGACCGGGGGACGCCGGGCGAACTGAATCACATAGCCGAGTCTGATAGTACGAATGAGCCAACTGGACAGGCTGGGGAGCGTGCTCCACGCTTCCAGACACTGAGCCAGCAGGACCAAAGGCACCACAGACGCACCGGGGGTGGGGCAGCAAGGCAGAGAGGGACCCGACCCGGACAGCTTGGGGGCGGCCCGGAGTGGGGTCAGACTCTGCGAGGCAGCAGTGTGCATGGGAGACCGCGCACGGGACGCGGTCTGCACCATCACACTGCCACCTGCTGGCGAATGGGGGGGAGCTGTCAGCGGCGAGGCGGAGCCTGGCACACTGACAGACACCCCTTGTTGTGACCTGGAGTTTGAGGAAACTGCTCTTTTTGTGAAAAAGTGGGTACCGCTGGACTCCGGAGAGCCAGCGGCGGTAGACAGACAAACACAAATTCCCCCCGGCCCTCCTCCGGGGGTGGGAGAGATGGTGGAAAACTCTCCCGAAGAGCAAGATCCTTCCCCTCCAGGTTGCCCGTCTCAGTGCCGTGTTTTGCTCTTACGCTTACCACCGGGCTTAGCGGAGACGGGCTGGGCACCACGCCCGCGACCGGCACCCTGCTGTCTGGCTGGTGTAGGCTGCTGCTTTGCCGTCTTAGCAGGGGCGGAGGACGATGCAGGCGGGCGCCCTCGGCGACGAGCGGGCTGAGGCTGAGCCACGGGCGGCTGGGTGGAGGCAGCAGCGGACCGCCGTGGCATAACGTGACTGATAGCCTCAGCCTGCTTCTGTGCAGCGGAGAACTGATGGGCGAAGCTCTCCACCGCGTCGCCGAATAGGCCGACCGGGGACACGGGGGAATTTAGGAACCTCTGCTTGTCGGCATCCCGCATGTCCGCCAGGGTCAGCCAGAGATGGCGTTGCTGGACTACCAAGGTAGACATCGCATGACCAACAGCGCGTGCTGTCACCTTCGTCGCTCGGAGGGCGAGGTCGGTGGCAGCGCGCAGCTCCCCCAGCAGCTGTTGGTCAGGACCTTCCTGGGGCATTTCCGACAGCGCTTTTGCCTGGTAGACCTGCAAAAGCGCCATCGCATGCAGGGCAGAGGCAGCCTGCCCACAGGAACTGTAAGCTTTCTCAGTCAGACCGGCTGAGAATTTACAGGCCCGGGACGGGAGACGCGGCTCACCACGCCAGCCAGCGGCCGTTGGACACAGTTGCATCGCAACAGACCGCTCGACTGGCGGGATCCTCGCGTACCCCCTGGCTGCCCCGCCGTCCAGGGAGGTGAAGGCGGACGGGGGGCCAGGCCTCGAACGAACACTATACGGTGTCTGCCAAGACCTGGTCACCTCATCGTGCACCTCCGGGAAGAAAGGCATTGGGGCGGGACGCTGGGGCTGGCCAGCGCGACCCGCCCCCAAATACCAATCATCCAGCCGCGATGGGCCGGGACAGGGTGGAGGGTTCCACTCGAGCCCGACACACAAGGCGGCCCGGGAGAGCACAGCCGAGAGTTCGGGATCCGATTCGGGCAACGCTGCCGTCCCGGAGGGCGGCAGCGCGTCCGGATCTTCCTCCCCCGAACACTCAAACTCGCCTTCCGACGCAGCGATCGACATCTGATCCTCCGCCGGCGCACCAAAGGTAACGGCTGGACAGTCCGAAGAGGGCCCAGCGGAAACCAACGGCGGCAGGATGGGTTGCGGTGCTGATGAGGGGGCAGGGGCCCGCGGAGCGTTTCCGCTCGACGGGGAGCCCTGACCGTTATCCTCAGGTCGCCCTCCCTATACAGCGCCGTACCGTCATTCCGGTTCCCGGGGCCGGAAAAAACGGTCGTACGCGGCATAGGAGAGGGGACTCCCGCTTCCTGAGACTTCAGGAAGGAGAGCCTCGACCTCAGCACCGCGATGGTCATGTTCCCGCAATGGGAACATGAACCATCCACAAACGCTGCTTCAGCGTGCTGAACGCCCAAACACGAGATGCAGCGATTGTGCCCATCAGCAGGGACCAGGGAACGACCGCACCCAGTAACGCACAGACGAAATGACATACTGTCAGGGTTCGTCTGTAAAGCTCTTTTAGAAGGGGAAGTCAACTCACTCGTGCTGAAGCACCCAGGGAGCGACGCGATGTGTCAGGTACACCACTCCCTGACACACCGAGGAACCGGCCCAAATCGCTGCCTCACACACACTCTTTTTTGTGTTGCTGTGAAAACAGCAGTTTAGAGCTTATAGCTCGGCTCCTCAGACACTCGCGACCTCGCTGCACGTGCCCTCTTCACCAGCACCAAAGCTCGCTGCAGATCCTCTTCTGAGGCAGTGTTTTAGTGAGAAAAACACACGAAGAAAGGAGTCTTCTAAATAGGACACCAGTGAATGGCTCCGAAGCGAAAGACAGAGTGCGATTGCATCTGCTTCCTATTTATATACACCTGTCGGGGGCGGTGCGCATTATGCAAATATCGCACGCCAATTCCATTGGCTTGTTTTAGTTTACACGAAGATGATAGGGCTCTCTAAGCGATATCCCAATTCGTCGGTCACTACTGACGTACGTCGAACGTGACCGACTGAAAGGGAACTACAGCAATATGATATATATGAATTGTAAGTTTGATTTTCTAATAAGTACATTGATTGCAGTAGTGAAATTAGATCAGAAGAACAATAATCATAAAACCTTTAAAAATAAAGTAGAGTTGTTGTCATAATACAGAATCATCCCGTATTTAAGATATCAAAGCAGTGTTCAGTATTAAACTCATACGGATCACAGTTTGTCCAGTAAAGGCTACATGTAGGTTAGAGAGGAAGAATTAAAGTGTGAACTCACTGTAAATAAAATACACTAAAATGAGTTTTCAGAAATATAAACCAGAATGAGAGTGTGAGGAGTGAAAGGTTTCCTCAGATGAACTGCATTAAGTGTAGATTATAGAGATTTTTAGCTTAAGCTGATTTAAGTTTTAACTGCTTTATATCATAACCAATGAAATCAGTGTTTTTATTGTTATGACCGCCTCCTGTGAGACTTTCCTTAAACTGAGGCTCAAAACAGAAGCACAGGAGAGTCTTCTCCATCATTCCTGAAGATCTTCAGCCTGCGGCGGTGAGAACTTTATGATTGAGGCAGATCTGACTATCCTGACCCTACCTGAATAATCACAGGGTTAAAGCTGAATGATAAAAACACACACCGTCTGACAATATATATGACATTTGAATATGGTTTGTAATATTTATGTAGTATTATCTGGAGATTAATATGAGCTTTGTTCATCATCACACATTTAAACTCCTCAGGATTGTTTTTGGTGTTTCATATCAGGCTCATCTGTAGAGCATGTGTTGGTATCTCCTGCTTTCACACTCCATCACTGTGAGAAAAGAAGAAACTAACACACATTTCATTTGAACAGACCACACAATTCTCTTCTTTTAAATTACATCATTATAAATAAAACATATACTTAAATATAACATTACTCTAAAATTAAAAGCAAAACATGTATAATAGTTTTAGATTAATGAGCATATAAATAAAAGTCTGAGACGGGGAGAGTTTTCAGTTTCTGCACATAAAAACTGTTACATGTTAAAGATCTAATTACTTTATTACAATCAATGTTGTTATAAAATCAAACCATGTTTCATAGTTATAGTTAATTCAGAGTTATTTAGCAATAGTTGATGAATATGAGTGTCATTAGTGTTTGTTTTTGTATTATTAATGTCATATTGTGAGAAATATCAGTATTGTCTTTCAATATATCAGTTTTATAGTCTTTTCTCATATATCCTGACTCAAATAATCAGTTTCTAACAGCAAACACTCAGAATAAAGTGAGATGATCTGAATGACTTGTTGAATGAGTGTTGATAGTCTGAGGATCGTCAATATTAACAGAGAAACTGCTGAAAACACTCTTTATTTCATGTCAATAGTCCCTGTTTTCACCTCATTTATTATGCTGATGTCTTCAGATCTGCTGTAAATTGACACTTAAAGCTAATTTCATTGCTGTCAACAGAATAATGTTCAATTTAGAAATAAAATGTTCTGAATTACACTCAAAAAAATGACACTTTAAACTAACTCAAGTCAATTATGGACAGTGGTTCCACACAACCAACTTAGTTTCTATTAACATTAAAGGTTTATTTTTACTCTATGCAAAATCCTTGAGTTGTGACAAAACAACTGACTAAGGAAGAATCTATGTAAAATAGTTATGTCCAACTTACTCAAGTCAATCATGGACAGTGGTTCCACATGATTGAGACAAGTAAAATCCAATAGAATCAACCATGTTAAATTAACTAGAATCAATTGTGTTCATTTAAAAGAAAATAAATAAAAAGCAATAAATAAATAAATAAAAAATAAATTGTTTTCATATACATTGATTTTTACAATTAATTCTTCTTGTTTAATTTTGTGATGTTCTGTGTTAGAAATCCAGATGTGATACTGGATTCATCCTAAATTGCCTTAACCAAAAACATTGTAAAGCCTAAATTGATCATAAGTCCATTTGTGGTAATGGTTTTACAATCAACATAGGCTTACAATGCTTTTGGGAAATGCAACCCAGAGCACTACCACAGTGATTACTTTCTTATTAAAGTAATTTGAAATTTTGTTAGCAGGTCCTCAACCCAAGCACAAGTGCAACAATTCACCACAATGGTAACCCTAAAACTATTAATTAACAGAAACTTTTAAATACTAACATAATAGAACAGTAAACAATAAAAAGTCTTTCCATTTTCTCATCTTCCTAAAAACTGCTTAAAATAACACTTTATTTCAGCATTTACACTCCTAGTTCATCCCCTTTGCAAAGCATGATGGGAAGTTAAAATCCTGTTTGATTGAGTCCTGGTTGGGTTTACTTGATTGAAACATGTTATTCTAATATGAAAACATCAAGTTAAGTCAAAAAGTAATTGTTTCAACTTAATTTAACATGAAGCAATTGAATTTGAACCAGAAACCTAATACAATGGTGTTGAATCAAAATAAGTTGTTTACATAAAGTGAACAGCATCAAAAAATCATTTTTTTCAGTGTAGCATTAGTTGTTTTACAAGATTGATATAAATTCTGAATGCAACTCTAAATGTATTTTTAAATATTTATGTTTTTTATAGTGTATAGTTATACACTATTCTAAACCACTAAGTTTTAATCAAATATAATATAACTAAATGTAGTTCTCTTATTATTTTATATATTTTATTGAGTACAGGTAAAAATAACTATTGTTTCCTTTTTACATTAAATATATCTGTTACACTAAATGATGATGGAACATTAAAACATTTTGTTTTTAAAAACAAAAGTGGTTTAAAACATTGAAATACACTTGCATTTAACAGGTTTTCTATGTTTAATTGATTTTTTACATTTAATTTGATGCAGACACTAAAATTTGTTATCTGGACTTTAAACCTATAAAACATAAGCACAGTAACTTAT
This sequence comes from Chanodichthys erythropterus, assembly GCF_024489055.1. Classification (NCBI taxonomy): domain Eukaryota; kingdom Metazoa; phylum Chordata; class Actinopteri; order Cypriniformes; family Xenocyprididae; genus Chanodichthys; species Chanodichthys erythropterus. Next base: position 3,249,312 of record NC_090223.1, on the reverse strand, counting down.
ATTTTTTATTTTGGCTGATAAGCTCCTCCCATATCACTCACATCATCAGTGAGGCTCCTCCCACATCACTCACATAATCAGTGAAGCTCCTCCCACATCAGTCACATCATCAGTGAAGCTCCTCCCACAGCAGTTCATCAATAAATGCTGGAATATTCCCATCAGACGAGCATCAGAGCATCAGGAAGAGCTGAAATCTGCAAAGATTATTAAAGAGGACAGTGAGAACATGAGTGATCCAGAACCCTGCAGAATGAAACACACTGAAGATACTGAAGAACAAAGAGGTTGGTGTTTATTCTTCATTCATTCATGACGCTAAACAACATTCATGATAGAAAGATTTAGATACACAGTTAAACTATGAAATGAGACATAATGTTCTTTTCTAACAAAAGCTCAGTAAAGGGAAGTTTGAGAAACTTTCATAATGATTGTCAACATCAGATCAAACTAAATATTTATTTCACATTATTTCAATATATGTATTGTGTTTATAGTGTTTCCAGAATTTCAATATAGTTTACAACATTGTTATTTTTAGGAATAAACTGTGAACACCAAAATGTTTGAAGTAAATGAACTTTCCAGAATGGCTGACAGGGTTGTAAGTGTAACTTGAGCAAAATCTCTTTTGTGTAAAAACTGAGACAATGGATTGAGATTATTTTCTTGTCCTCCCATCATGCTGTAGAGAGAGCCCAGATGATGTCACTTCCTGGTTGTTTTTGAAAGCAGGAAAATCATGTCAGAAGTAACAGGGTTGAGTGAATCATGAAGGACACTGATAATAACACATTTAAAGATGCAGTCAGTCTAGACTTTGAGCATGTGAACTTTCTACAGACGCTGAAACGATCATGACATGATGTCACACTCCGTGAATCTCTTTTAAAACATAAATAACAAATAATAATCATTTCAAAATATTCAATCTACTCCACTTTACTGCAAGCTTCACTTGATCTTGTGTTTCTGGTGTCCCACATTCACATGTGTATGAATGGAAGTCAGTTTGAAGGAAAAGTCTAGTGTGACCGGCCCTTAATAATTACACAGTTTTAGGAAAATAAATTAAATATCAGTCTAAAAGTTGATGTCAAAATAATGCTGTTAATACCACATTAGATATTTTTGTCATTGATTAAATATATTTAATAGTTCTCACTATTATTGATTTTTTTTTAATCATTTCTCGATTTCCTACTTTGTCTTTTACTTATATCATGGTCATATTTGTCTGTAAGCGTATTTTGTAAAGTTTCTCTCAACATAAATAGTTTTTAAAACATTCTTAGAGGTTAAGTTCATTACAACAATGGTTTATAGATTTCAGTCTATATGCAGCCATTGAGGACTACAGCCATAGAGTGGATATTGATATTTTTGATATTTTTATAACATCATATGTCACCAAAGTCACCACATTTTTAGGTTTTGGTCTTACTGGAATGATTTTTTTTCTAAAGTAAAATAAATATTAAATATAACAACAATAAGCTTATTTTACATAAAAATATGGTACTTTTAGAGATAAATGAATAAATAAAAAATCATAAAAAGTACATAAATTGATAGTTCTTATTTTATCAAAGATAGTGATATTTAAATTTAATAACCATTTGAAATTGGAGTCAGATTAAGCGTAGAACTAAAGTAAAATTGAAACTAAATTTAAAAAAAAAATTAGGTGATCTTTACAGGAGCGCTGAAAAGACATACACACATTATATCTTCACCCAGACCTCTGGATTGTGTTGCTGAGATGACCGGTGAGTGTGAACAATTGAAAGATTAATGTTAAAGTTAATCAGGGACATATGCAATTAATTTATGATAATGCAAACGCAACAAAATCATCAGCAAGTTTTATTTTATTTTGATTTACTGAAAATTAAATGAATCTTTTTTTCTCTTTCATTTCAGAGCTGATAGAAGTGAAGGAGGAGAGTGAAGAACTGAGTGAAGTGGAGGAGAAACATCATGACAAACCTGGAAAAAAACCTTTGAGTTGCTCAAAGACTAAAAAGACATTTTTAAAGAGAAGAAGAGCCGAGAAATCTACAACCTGCACTCAGTGTGGAAAGAGTTTCTCAACAAAACAAAGTCTTGATGTTCACATGAGAGTTCATACAGGAGAGAAGCCGTTCACATGTGATCAGTGTGGAAAGAGTTTCTCAACAAAACAAAGTCTTGATGTTCACATGAGAGTTCATACAGGAGAGAAGCCGTTCACATGTGATCAGTGTGGAAAGAGATTCACAAACAAACGTAATCTTGATCGTCACATCAGAGTTCATACTGGAGAGAAACCGTTCAAATGTGGTCAATGTGGAAAGAGCTTCACAAACAAACGTAATCTTGATCGTCACATCAGAGTTCATACAGGAGAGAAGCCGTTCAAATGTGGTCAATGTGGAAAGAGCTTCACAAACAAACGTAATCTTGATCGTCACATGAGAGTTCATACTGGAGAGAAGCCGTTCAAATGTGATCAGTGTGGGAAGAGCTTCACACAAAAAGTACATCTTAATGATCACATGACAGTTCACACAGGAGAGAAGCTGCACACATGTGATCAGTGTGGGAAGAGCTACACACGATCATCACTCCTTAAAGAACACATGAGGATCCACACCGGAGTGAGACCGTTCACATGTGATCAATGTGGGAAGAGTTTCATGCGATCACAACACCTTAAAGAACACAAGATGATCCACACCGGAGTGAGACCGTTCACATGTGATCAATGCGGAAAAACATTTCTTCTGGAAAAAACTCTGAAGACACACTTGAGAGTTCATACGAAGGAGAAGCCATATTCATGTTCTGTGTGTGGAAAGAGTTTTTCACAGCTGTATAGTTTACATACACATCAGAAAACACATACTGGTGTGAGAGAGTACATGTGCTTTGAGTGTGAGAAGACTTTTACTACAGCGAACAGTTTAAAACTGCACCAGAGAATTCACACTGGAGAAAAACCTTACAAGTGTTCACACTGTGACAAGAGATTCAATCAGTCATCATCTCTGAAAACACATGAGATGATCCACAGCAGAGAGAAGCCGCACACATATGATCAGTGTGGAAAGAGTTTTTCTATTAAAAGTCACCTGAAGATACACATGAAGATCCATGCAGTGGAGAAACCACATCACCACAGCTGAGAAGAGACTCAAAAGAGACTCAGCCAAATCTCTCCTCTCCACCTATAGTTGGCGCTGTTGCTCTGTGTCTGCTGTTGAATTATCCAGGTTGTGGATGAGGAGCGACCCCTGATGTGATTGTGTACATACAGTAGTACATAGTTCAGTGCTATATAAATGCTTCATTCATTCATTTATTCACAGTTAGCCGTTTCTCAATATGCGTTATTGTCTGTTCTTGTGAAATTCATCAGTTGCTGTCCAAGTTCTGATCCAATTCAAAGTTCACATCTAGCCAAAGAAAATTTCATATCCCCGGATGTGTTCTTGATCCACCCCTTTTATCGAGTCTTACCTCGGCTAGTCCTTCTGATGATTGCCACTGGCTCTGATGTCTCTGTAGTGGTTAAACATGAGATATAATTCATCTTTTGTATAATTTTTGGTCTCATGAATTTATAATTTGTTGAATTGAAAGTGAAGTTTCATTACTTTACCGTTGTAGCCTAGTAGAGTGCCAACTTTGTACATTTGACTGAATTGTTTGCTTTATTTCTGCAGCTTCTTGTGCCTTACTTATACTTTTCTAATGGTTATTATTGATCATTAAAACTAACAAAAAGAAACAGTGTTGTGTTTTATGTTTGCAGACTATTTGCACATATTACCTGAACCACATATGTTTAATTTTTTTTAAATATAAACAAAATATGTTTTATAGTTTATTTGGTTATAAATATACATGCTGTGAAGATAATCAATGAGCGTGTTGCCTAAACTACATGCATGGCTATTAATATGTTTAAGATTTTTTAAATGAAAATAAAATATACTTACAGAGATAACTGGAGTAGCCAGAGTGAGCTGAGTGATGTTATCAAGTACGCTGCTGTATCATGAATCACCGGACTTGTGTCCTCAGGGAGTCCATTCTCCTGAGTCACACTTGTCAAGTCTGAACTACCGAATCTGCTGATCGGAGTGCCAAAGTCACGTGATTTCAGCCATCTGGCAGTTTGACCCACGATCCGAATTATGATTCGATACACTGATTCATTTATGATCCGTTGCTTCCTGAAGCAGTGTTTTGTAATCGGCCATCACTAAATAAGTCGTTATTTTGTTCCCTTTCATGGGAACTATCGACGCTACGTCGAATGACATTATGGGAACACTCTGCGTGATTGCGTCATGAAGCACTTCTGTATCCAACCAATGATGAGACGAGACGTCAGAGGCGGGTGACGTCACGGACCAGGAAACTATAAAGCATAACCAGAACAAAGAACGCTAGCTACTGTTGTCTTCAGCAAGCGCTATCTGTATCTCGTGTGTCTTATTTGGTGTTGTCTGTCTTTATTACATTCTGATATCTTCATCTGAGGACAAGAATCAGCAAGCACATATTCACATATATATAGAAACACCTTATATAATGGCGGAAAAAGACACAAAACAGGACAAGCAGCAGTTTAGGAAGTGTGTGCCTTCCTGCACTTGATTCATCTCGGGTGGGGACACACACGAGATGTGTGTAATCTGCCTGGGAGCCGAGCATGCACAGGCAGCTCTCGAGGGAGCTGTCTGTGTTCACTGTGACCGGCTCGCTCTCAGATTCCTGAGATTGCGGCAGGCACTCTTCGAGGAGCGTGCTGCGGCCGGCATTCCCTGCGGATCTGGTCCCGCTGCTGCTGAGGCACAACAAAGGCTGCATTCGTGGGGTTCACAAATGGAACTGGTAGAAGGGGTTGAGACGGGCTCTGCCTTATCTCTTCCCTTACCTGCCAGACCCAGTGTCTCTCCTTTGGTGGTGGAAGCACGCGCTGCGGTTTCTTCCCCCTGGAGGGAGACACTGGCGCTCAACGTATCTTCCTCCGAGGAGGTTGATGTGGTGAGCGTCGATGTTGGTGATGAGGAACCGCCATCCTCATCTCCAGCTTATGAGGAGCTACTGGAGGTAGTGACTAGGGCAGTCGATAAGCTGAAAATAGACTGGCCAGCGGAGAAAAGCAACACTCAATGAGCGCTTTCTCCCCGCATGGTCACTACCCCAGCGTCGGGGTTTGCCGTTCTTTTCCGATCTCCACACTGAGTTGTCGAAGTCGTGGAATAGACCAGTTCAGTACTGTGTTTTCAGCCCCCAAACGTCAACATACAGTAACATCTTGGGGCTGAAACACCATGGCTACGGGGCGATGCCTCGGGTTGAAGAGACGCTTGCGAGATTTCTCTCTCCCTCAAGACCCCGACATTGCCCACTAAACCTCTAAAGACAACATAGAGTAATGAGCAAGGCTTATTCAGCAGCAGGTCAGGCTGCAGCTTGCCTTCATACAATGTCGATCTTGCAAGCTTATCAGGCTGACCTGCTGGGGGAAATCGATGAAAGTAGGGAAGTGTCATTTGAGTCAATACAGGAGCTCAGGAAAGCGACAGATCTAGCTCTCCAGAGAGGAGAGGCACCTGTGGCTCAATTTGTCTGATATTAAGGAAAAAGACAAAAATATTCTCTTGGATGCGCCGCTGTCTCCTGTGGGCCTATTCGGTGACGCAGTGTCAACTGTCGTCGATAGGTTCCAGGAGACATGTAAACTATCAGCGGCCTTCCAGAGATTCCTTCCCCGCCGCATTCATCCCCCCTGAGGCTGCTGAGCAGGAGCAGTCTCGCCCGATAGCCGGCTCCTTCGCGCACAAAGCACAGCAAAAAAACAGTGTGGCCACCTGGGGGTAGGTTGGATCTGAGGACCGTCATTATCTCTCGGAAGGCTTCAAAGAAGAAGAAGTCCTGAAGCCAGCCATCCAGGACTCACGAGGGCAGCCCTCTCTGGTGGGGTTTGGTTATTAAAATATCAAATGTCCGTTCCCCTTTGGCGCCCCCAGGGGGCCGTCCTGCCAACCCTGCCACCCAGTGTGCGTCAGGGCACAGCGGTCTCCACTGATCCTCCAAGGAAGGTCAGCCGTCACTTGATTCGTTTGTCTACCGGTGCACCGTGTCAGACCAATGAGCCAAGTGCTCAAAAAACACCAGAGGCCAGTCTCGAGAGACTGGTTCCCTTAGTAGAATTTATGGAAGAATGGAAACGTCTCCCGAATATTTCAAAATGGGTGCTGCTCATGATAGAACAGGATTACAGAGTACAGTTCGGTTCTCGACCGCCCAGGTTCAACGGGGTCCTTCCCACAGTGGTGGCCCCAGAGCAGTCTCTGCTTATGGAATAAGAGGTTATGATGTTTTTGCAAAAAAGAGCTATAGAAAGGGTTCTTCCTCCCAGCAAAATGTCAGGCTTCTACAGCCGTTACTTCTTTGTTCCAAAGAAGGATGGAGGGTTGTGTCTGATCATAGATTTACGTGTGTTAAATCGTTCTGTACGAAAGTTAATGTTCAAAATGCTTACACTCAAACAGATTGTCCCACAAATCAGGTTCGAGGACTGGTTTGTGGCGATAGACCTGAAAGACGCATACTTTCATGTATCCATCCATCCTTCTCACAGAAAGTTCCTCAGGTTTGCTTTCAGGGGCAAAGCTTACCAATACAAGGTTCTTCCCTTCGGCCTATCTCTATCACCCCGCACGTTCACAAAGTGCGTGGATGCAGCACTGGCTCCGCTGAGATTCCAGGGCATCCGCGTACAGAACTATATCGACGATTGGTTGATACTAGCTCAAACAGAACAGTTGGTAGTTCAACATCAAGATGTTGTTCTGTCGCACATGAAGAGGCTTGGGCTGAGGCTCAATGCCAAGAAAAGTGTGCTGGCTCCGAGTCAAATTACCAACTACTTAGGGGTAGTTTGGGATTTCACTACGATACAGGCATATCTATCCCCTTCTCGTGTGAGTTCCATTCTCGGGGCTGTGAATGGGGTGAAGTTAGGAGAGTCACTCACTGTAAAACAGTTTCAGAGACTGTTGGGTCTGATGGCAGCTGCGCCCAGCGTGATACCTTTTGGCCTTCTGTACATGAGACCCTTACAGTGGTGGCTCAGGACCAAGGGGTTTTCTCTGAGGGGAAATCCTTTTCGCATGATCAAAGTCACACGGCGATGCCTTCGTGCTCTGGTCATGTGGAAAAATCCTTGGTTCCTGTCCCGGGGACCCGTGTTGGGGACTTCTTGTCATTGTGTAATGCTTATGACAGATGCTTCCTACACGGGCTGGGGGGCGATAATGAGTGGTCGCTCAGCTCAGGGTCTATGGGAGGACCATCAGCTCTCCTGGCACATAAATCGGCTGGAGATACTGGTGGTATTTCTTTCATTGAAACACTTCCTCATAGCCCTGAGGGACCATCACGTGTTGGTCCGTATGGACAATACGACGGTGGTCTCATATATAAACCATCAGGGGGTCTGCGGTCTCGCCGACTTTGCAACTTGGCCCGTCGGATCCTCCTGTGGGCCCAGGGAAAGCTCCTCTCACTGAAAGCAGCATATATTATATGTGGGAGCAGACGCCCTGTCAAGGCAGGGGCCGAGGCCCGGGGAATGGAGACTCCACACCGAGGTGGTGGAGCTCATTTGGAAAAATTTCGGTCAAGCAGAAGTAGACCTATTTGCTTCGGGAGAGACAACCCAGTGTCCTCTGTGGTACTCCCTCTCGCATCCAGCACCCCTGGGTCTGGATGCCATGCTGCAGATGTGGCTGAGGCTGGAAAAAGTACGCCAGGAAGGGGTCAGCCTAATACTGGTGGCCCCGTACTGGCCAACGAGGATATGGTTTGCGAACCTAATATCTCTATCAGACGGCTCTCTGATGGAGCTTCCTCTCAGGCAGGATCTCCTTTCCCAAGTGGGCGGCACGATACTCCATCCCCGCCCGGAATTATGGAAGCTGTGAGCCTGGCCTCTGAGGGGGCAAGGCTCATAGATTCCGGTCTCCCAACCGAGGTTGTGGAGTCCATTCTTCATTCCAGAGCTCCCTCCACAAGGAAGCTGTATACCTATAAATGGAAATTGTTTTCTACATGGTGTAGTCAACGTAATGTGGACCCTGTCCAGTCATCTATCAGCCTTGTGCTTCAGTTCCTCCAAGAGAAATTCTCGGAAGGTTTATCTCCTTCAACTTTGAAGGTTTATATAGCAGCCATTTCTGCTTATCATGTTTCTATAGGGGATTCCTCGGTGAGTCGAGACCCCCTTGTCATACGCTTCCTTTGTGACACGTGGAGGTTGAGGCCTGTAGTGCATACAAGAACTCCTACTAGGGACTTGGCTATAGTGTTAGAGGGGTTAGCTGAGGCTCCCTTCGAACCACTAGAAGAGGTATCAGAGAAGTTGCTTAGTCTAAAAACGATATTTCTTTTGGCAATCTCGTCTCTTAAAAGAATAGGAGATTTACAAGCAGTCAGTTGCTCCTTCATGTCTGGAATTTGCGCCTGGTATGGTGAAGGCTTTCCTACACACTAGACCTGGCTATGTGCCAAAGGTCCCCACCAACGTCCCAAGTCCCATAGTACTTCAGGCTTTCTGTCCTCCTACTTCTGTAAATTCGGATCAGGAGAAACGTAGTCTGCTTTGCCCAGTTAGGGCTTTGGATGCTTATGTCCACAGAGCTGCCCTATGGCAGAAAACAGATCAATTGTTTGTATGTTATGGGTCCCCTAAGAAGGGGGGCCCAGCATCTAAGCAGAGGATGAGTAAGTGGGTGGTTGAGCCCATCTCACTTGCCTATGGAGTGTCTGGACAGCCATGTCTTTTAGTTGTCCGTTCTCATTCCACCAGGGGTATGGCGGCTTCTAAAGCATTAATGTCAGGAGTGTCATTGAATGATATATGTGATGCAGCTGGATGGTCATCCCAGCACACATTTATTAGGTTTTATAACCTAGACTTAAGCTCTACTCCCGACAGGTACTCGGTGATACGGCGTAGTTGGGACAGCGTTCCCATAACGTCATTCGACGTAGCGTTGATAGTTCCGATGAAAGGGAACGTCTCGGGTTACTGGTGTAACCCTTATTCCCTGAACAAGGGAACGAGACGCTACGTCACGTTGCCATACCCCCAGCGTACCTATGAGCATCTTGCTTCAGCCATAATCCAGAAGCTAGTAACCCGAGACGTTTTTTTTTTTGCCACACCAAAAATATTCTCGTCACTTTATAATATTAGTATTGAACCACTGTGTTCACATGAACAGATTTAGATGTGTTTTTAGTACCTTTAAGGATCTTGAGAGAGAAAGTGTCATTGCTCCCTATATAAGCCTCATGGAGCCATTGGATTTTAACTAAAATATCTTAATTTGTGTTCCAAAGATCAACGAAGGTCTTACGGGTGTGGAACGGCATGAGGGAGAGTAATAAATGACAGAATTTTCATTTTTTGGTGAACTAACCCTTTAAGTGTCAATTTATAGCAGATCTGAAGACATCAGCATAATAAATGAGGTGAAAACAGGAACTATTGACATGAAATAAAGAGTGTTTTCAGCAGTTTCTCTGTTAATATTGATGATCATCAGACTATCAACACTCATTCAACAAGACATTCAAATCATCTCACTTTATTCTGAGTGTTTGCTGTTAGAAACTGATTATTTGAGTCAGGATATATGACAATTGCTGTCAAGTACAGCAAAGGAAATTCCATTTTAAATTTGATCTCCTGTCTGGAGGAAGTTAAAATGTGGCTGTCTGAAAACTTTCCTGTGTATAAAGCTTTACATGGGTTAGCACCAGAGTACCTTCTTCCGATCTTCATCCTTACTCTGCTCCAAGATCTCACCACTCATGCAATAAATTCCTTCTCTCGCTTCCTCGGTCCCGCTTAAAGACCAAGGGTGACCAAGCTTTTGCTGTTGCGGCTCTGAGGTTGTGGAATGCGCCTCCAGTTGGCGTGAGGTCTTCACCCACATTGGACACTTTTAAATCTAGCCTAAAGATTTTTTATTTAGCTTATGATGTCGCCTGAATTATAAAAGGCATTTGGAGTGGTTTATGGTCTATCTTGAAACTGCTTCATCGAGCCCCTCTTCAGCAAGCCTAATTAGCTAACCTAATACCCTAAAGATTATATGGGCAAACAAACTCGTTAAATATCTATTGGTATTATAATTTATTCTCATAAAAAAAGCAAATAACACTTGTTAGAATCTAATAATTCAACTTAATAATACAAATTCAAAAAGATCTATTTGGGTTGAGCGATGCAGCACAGAAAAGCTGGTACCAGGGTATCACATGGAAGACTCAGACACAGAGATTGCAGGTTCAACCAAGATACAAAGTTTATTCGGCCAGAGAGCCAATTATATATTGAAAATATAAGAAGTGAAAATGACAACTCAGCATTAATACAATCAGTAGGGGTTGTACCCAACTCTAAGAAAAGTAACATGTTCTCTAAGCATGATGTAATGGCTAGACAGAGATCCAGAGACAAAGAAAAACAGGCACAGGATGTTCTTAGAATATTACAACACTTGACAGCGCAAAGGTTCATGTTATTTGAATCAGGATACAACTGTGAAAACTGTGAAAACGAAGCTTCAGACGTCACAGATCACATGGTTATAGTAAAACTAATCAAGGTCTGTTACAGTGCTTCACTGTGAGATGTTTAGTTTTTTTGAAAAAAGCATCGAAGCTTCGGTGTTAAACATCACATCAATAACTTGTATTATGTTTGTTTCAGTAAATGTTTACTGTGCTTGGATTATACTCTCATCCTCTGAAACAGCCACCGTTACAAATAGATCAAACTCTGTGTTGAAGTGAATCTTCTGCAGGTGAATCATGATGATTGTGAATGTGTTTTTCAGTGAGGAATGAAACTGCAGACGAGTTTCAGCTGATAAACATTTGTCTGTTTCACTAGTAAAACACTGATTCAGATCTGATTCAGACTCACTCCAGTTTGAATGTGAACAGGCATTTGTTTCTGTCATATTGTCTGATATTTGTGACCATTGCATGTTTAAACATGTTTTGAATCTGCATTCTTTTGATGGTGTTGGGAAAAAATTTAATATGTCAATATCTGCTTCAAGCTATGCAAAACACCTCTCTGAGCTCAACAGACACAGTGTCTGCTGAAATCCAGGGGGGTAACGGTGAGACACCCAAACTGAGAGCTTTCCCAAACCTAGGGTATCGGATAATTTAAATAAGTTCAAAGACAGAAAGGGGACCATTGTGTTTCCTGCTTGTTAATTAAATTAGTTCTAAGACAGAAGGGGAAGCCATTTGTGTATGTGTATTGTCACTTTTACCCTGTATGGAAAAGTACTGAGAAGAGTTGCTCAAACATTGGGGGTATAAATGTTTGTGGGTTCTCTTGTGTCCTTAGTTCACACTCGGGGCAGACATTGTATGGTTGTGTCGACTGTGGACTCTTTCTTGCAAGAAATAAAATCTTTATAAAGTGAATTCTCCTAAGGTTTGTCTCTTACTAGTGATGTCAGCTAATTAATTTTTGCCGCAACAATTTTGGTGTCAGAAGTGGGATTCCTTGGACGGACCTTCTGGACCTGGGCAGCACCGGTGACCTGCAATCCTGACCCAAGTCAGCCCTAACCCCATTTAGATTCAGGGACGAGGGGCCGGTGCTGTGTAGGTCCGGGAGGACGACCACTGGAATCAAGAGAAAAGAACCCGAGACGGCAACGGGAGCTGCTGGTAAGAGACAAACTTGGAAAATTCAGGGGGAGATTTTTTTTTAAATAGAATTTGGTTAAACTGAAAATTGAATTGATAGGGATAAACCATAAGGGGAGTCTGAATCTGTGGCAAATGCAGCGTGAACTGATGTTTTTTACGAGTTAAAAAAAAAAAAAAAAAAAAAAAAAACTGAAATCACGTGGGCGAATAAGAGGGACTGAGTTGTGTGCGGTCCGGGGACTAGAGGGACTGAGTTGTGTGCGGTCCGGGGACTAGAGGGACTGAGTTGTGTGCGGTCCGGGGACTGAGTTGTGTGCGGTCCCAAATAGGGCGCTATTGAGAGCGTCCGCCCAGCTGATCTTGGGTGAAGAGATCAGATCTGTACGGAGACGTCCAACAGATTAATAGCGCGCGCGCGAAAAGCCACAGAATCAGACTGCCAATATGGGGAAATCCCAAAGCAAGCTAGCTGAATACGAGACACCGGTATTTTGTCAAAGGAGAAAATTATATGGCCAAAGATGCATGCAAGATATAGAAAAGTTGATCAAATATCATGATTTCCCAAAAGAAGGAACACTTAGTAGTACAAGATTGAAAACGGTAAAATTGTCGATCGAAGAAGGGAGTGACATAACAAAGGGTTGTGCTAAAAAACATGTATGTGGGAAATGTGAGAAAACAATTCATTGCTGGGTGGAAGAGGCAGATAATAGGGAAAGAAGAATGTTGAAAAAAGAAAAGAAAAATGAAGAAAAGGCGACTGCGCTTCCACAGAATGAGATTACTATTACTAACACATCTTATGCTTGTGCTTTTCCACATGAAACACCGCCGAGCTACACAATTTATCCCAATGCGGAGCTCCAAGGCCTGAAAGTGGACCCTGAGTAGAGTATCATATACACTGTGTCAGAATAATGATTTATTACCCTGATTTATGGCCCTAATTTATGACCCAGATTTTCTGTGTTGTCACTCAAGCTGACTGGACAGTGGATGTCAAATATGTTTTATGAGTGGTGTGAGCCTTGATTGGCAGGTCAGTGGTTGTCAATGGTTGTTTTTTATGGTTGAATTTATGGCTGTTGTCCCCTGATTGGCAAGTCAGGAGTGTCAATGAGATATAGGGTGAGTTTGATTTATAGTTAGATATATGGGTAAATTTATGGAGGTTGTATCTCAGCCCAGATTTGGCATTTTTATGACATTTTGGTGAATCCTGGGTATCTGGCTCCTTTCAGTCTGTTGGGAGCTGATGGTGACCATGTTTTTCCTTTGATTGTGGGGTGGAAGTCACCCTAGCAAATTTCACACCTCAGTGTTAAAATCAGTGCTGTTTGGGGTCAATGGGGTATATGTTAATTGAGTCAGAATATCTGAGTCAAGACATTAAGGATGTATTACCCCTACACCACACTGGCTATATTTATTTAAAATTACATGTCTGGGCATGTTCTTTTTTAGAACAACTGTGTGTGTGTGCGTGTTGGCACCATAGGATGATCAGTAATACCAAAACTATAGATTAATGTTAGTTCCTAAGACAAAGAATCAGAAATATTCATCAAGCCAAAGAGTCCGCATTACCCACACACCCCAGAATAGGTGTTGTTTAGGAGATGTTCTTTCTGGAGCATCTGTATCTGTGTTTCCAAACTCACCGATATGATCTATGTTAAAAAGACAAAAGAATGAAAAACATTTAACTCACAGTGAAGGTGATTCTGAGACAATCCCGGTGGGGGGATCCTCTGTGTTTGTGTTAATGGTTTTACGACATTGCTTAGATGTCTTCATCAAAACCTTTCTGGTGATTCGCTGGGCTCTCACACAAAAACATCTTATGCTGATTTAGTCTACATAACATTATTCAATTCAATTCACATTTATTTGTATAGTGCTTTTCACAATATGCATTGTTTCAATGCAGCTTTACAGGGAGTGCATGTCAACGTTTCAATAATCTGGTATCAGAGTGTGCAAGTTGTGCAATTTCAGAAATGTATATACAAATCACCCAGTTAGCTAACAATTTATTAATTTAAACAATGTATTAAATTATGGCAGAAACAATGTGCTCACTGAAGTTATGAAAATATGTTAACAAATAATTAGGATATATAGAAAAATTTAGCACTGGTGCATGTTGATCCAGAGTTTGGGGGTCCTTGCAGGGGGTTGGGGTCATATCTCCACAGGGGTTGAGGCATCTGAAGTCTTCTTCAGATCTGAATGTGTCTTTACTTTTGATACATTTGAAATGTTTTAGTTTTAATAGTTAGTGTGTGTGTGTGTGTGTGTGTGCGTCTGTGTGTATGTGTGTTGCAAAAAGAACAAATACATACAAATACAGTAAAATAAGACACACAATTTTAAATATTTATACATTTGTTTGCCACAAAAGCAAGACATGTTGTCTATTTTCTTTAAACCATTTACTTTTATTTTATTCTTTAATTTCTTTTAAAACAGTCTGATGACCAGCATTTTTATAACTAATGTAGCTGAGTGGTTTCCTCACATGAGCAAAAACTAATCTAGGTGTAATCTTTGTGAGGGCAGAACACAAAAGTTTGTGTTGAGTGATCAAGATTCATACTAAAAGAAAACTGTGAGTATGCTTAAACATGTAATTATACAATATTCTCAATTATACAACATTTTCAATAGGAATATTATGTTTTCATGTTGCTTTAAAGTTTAGTTTGTTTGTTTTTTACTATCACTTTTTTAACTTCTACATACAACACAAAATTAAAGAGATGAGTGTAGAATGTTTCAACAATTACCATCGTCTTTGACCCCAAATAAACAGGTGTTTTTCTCTATATGTGTGTGTGTGTGTGTGTGTGTGTGTGTATGCATGCATATGTGTGTGTGTGTTGCAAAAGAACAAATACACATTTACTTCAAATTTCTGAGTTAAATAAGACATAAGTGATTTTAATCATTTAAACATTTATACATCTGTTTGCCATTAAAAGCAAGGCATGTTTAAACAAAACTTTTACTTTATTTTATTCTTTAATTTCTTTTAAAACAGTCTGATGACCAGCATTTTATTACTAATGTAGCTGAGTGGTTTCCTCACACGAGTAAAAACTCTTTGAATTTGTTTGTGACAAATACATAATTCCCACTTAGAAAACTTTTTTAAATGTATGGATGAACCTTTTTTCTTTTGACAAAACTACATTTAAAATTATTTGCCTGAGGTGTTTAACAACCACAAGGGAATCATGTTAATCATTAAGTTTTAAGCATATAGTACAAACTTGCAAGGCTCAAGAAAACTAATCTAGGCATGATCTTTTTGAGGTCGGAACACAAAACTTTGTGTTGGGTGATCCAGACAAAGCTTTATACTAAAAGAAAATACCATGGAAGTCATTTTCAAACTGAAAGTATGCTTCAACATGTAATTATATAACTCAATTATACAACATTTTCAATAGGGATATTATGGTTTCATGTTGCTTTTAAAGTTTAGTTTGTTTGTTTGTTTTTTACTATCACTTTTTTAACTTCAACATCCAGCACAAAATAAAGAAAGTAGCTTAGTATGTTTCAGCTATTTCCATTTTCTTTGACAGTTTCAATATACAGTTAGATTTTGTGTGTGTGTGTGTGTGTGTAAATAGTTGTGCTAAAATCTATGTGTGTATTTTTACACATGGACATATTTTATCAGGGCTATGTCACACCGCTGTGATGCAAAGTTCCACACTTTTGCAAAAGCTATAGATAATTTTCAAACATAACCTTTATATAGAATTATGTGTATCCAAAACACCAAAAAAGAGGAAATCACTAAGAAAAGAGGGTACAGCACACATTGAAAAGTAAACTTATAATAAAAATACAGAAACACATCGTGAGCAGTTGTGAAAATTTGTAAATGTAGTTTTGCAAATTTTTATTACTCTTCTAGTTTTCGTCATCTTGTTCAGATAGCAGATGACACTGTTCACATTATGTTTGTTAGACTGTGTTTTGTTTTATGCTGTCAACATTCAGAATAGGAATAAAAATGAAGAATTTAAGTGATAATCTTTCTGCTTGAGAGTGTTTGATTAAATTGATGTTTCTTTTAGTGCAACTTTCCAGCTTTCTATGATATGGGATCACATGAAGCATCAACACGAACAGTAAGTCTTGCTGTTTTACACCTAAGTACACTATCACTTACACTAAGCG
This sequence comes from Chanodichthys erythropterus, assembly GCF_024489055.1. Classification (NCBI taxonomy): domain Eukaryota; kingdom Metazoa; phylum Chordata; class Actinopteri; order Cypriniformes; family Xenocyprididae; genus Chanodichthys; species Chanodichthys erythropterus. Next base: position 3,233,361 of record NC_090223.1, on the reverse strand, counting down.
ACGCCCTGAAAGCTGCACATTCATTCAAGTTTGAGGTTGTTCAACAGCATTTCACACTCTGGTAAAACTCAAAGATAAAATTAAAAAATATATGCACAAATCACCATGTAAATTCAAGTGTCAAATCACTAAGAAAAGGGTACAACATACAAGAGAAGCACCATTTATAATAAATACAGAAAACACAAAAAGCCATTCGTAAGCGATTTCTAAGGTTGTTACAAGTTTGTAAATCTAGTTTTGTAAATTACGTTTTTATTACTCCACTAAATTTAGTCATCTTGTTCAGATAGCAGATGACACTATTCACATTTTGTTGGTTGGGATGTGTTTTTGTTTTAGGTGAAGACAAAAAAGTGCTTTTCCTCACATGGGAAAGCATGTGTGATGAAACTTTTTAAATATATGACTGAACTTTCTTATTTGACAAACCAGCATTTCAAACAATTTTCCTAAGTTGTTTAACGTCTACAGAATAATTTCTTTCAACATCCTGCTTGAGGTGAAAGATTATAGTATGTTTTCAACTATTATCACCATCTTCTCTGTCTCAAATAAAGCTACTGTATGCGCTAAAAATCATTGTACATTATTGCTCTTCTGTCAAATTTGTTAGAGGGACTATGCTGCAAACACATTAAGAACCATAAAGTTACATGTTACATTTTTCCACTAGTCGATGATGTCGTTTACATTTTGTTTCTTTGTTTTTGTATGTTTGTACAGTTTGTAAAGACTACTCTCAGAACATGGTCAAACATGTTCACAGGAGTTAATGAAAACACTATCAAATACATCATAAAGAGAATTAAACGGCTTCTTCTAGTTCTTCGACATGACACTGCTTAAGACTAAACCAATGATATTTCTTTTAGGTCATCTTTCTGGTCTGTCTACAATGTGGGATCACAAGACACAACACCCCAACATGAAAAGTGAGTCTTGCTGTTTTTCTGTTATACAGCTATTACACTTCAAACTTTTCTAACTATTACACTTAAAGCTGTGCATTTCATGGCACAGTCATAGACACACAGTTCTTTTGTGTTTGTCTTTAAGTAAATTAATTATAGTTGATAAGTAGTAGTTTTAAGTGAAAGGTGGGATAATTCAAGCCCTTTTTTATTCTGTCAACACCAATAATTTGACACCAGTGTTTTTTGGTGTCTGTCCTTTAAATCTGATCCAGAAAACAGACATTGTGTTCTATGTCTATACCATTTGTTATTCTTTTTATGAAAATGTGATAAGCAGTTTTTGTCCTCAGCACCAAATTACTAAAATGTTCTAACATATCGTAAATGTTAATAGTTATAACTAGCAAATGCAAGTGAACCGTTTTTTACTGAGATAATTTACAGTTATATGTGAAACAAACTCAGTCTCAGTCAGTTGGATTCTTGTTTCTATTGAACATTGTTATTGTACCGCATGTTTAACAATGCTGGTGTTCTCGGCCTCATCAAACTTCACACAAGTCACAAGTTTTTCCCAGCAGTCAATTGACTCTGAAACCACCTCAAATATTAGGATGTAACAGTTTGGAGACATTTGTGTTTATTATGCTGAATATTTATTATATTTTATTATGCTTATTATCCTGAAACACACTGCTCTTGAAATTGTTTACCAATTTTTAATATCAACATTTTCAGCGTATTGCTGTGTGCTTGTATTGTTTGTGTGTGTTTGTGTGTGTGTGTGTGTGTGTGTGTGTCTGCTTTCCTTACACATGGCAAAACAACTTTGAAAAACAATTTTTTTCCTTGAATCTGGTGTAATGTTAGTGAACTCTAGGTGTTCTTAGCTTGTTTGTCCATGTACGTTCCCCATGAATTTGCTTGACTTAATAAAATAATGGTTTAAATCTTCATCTTCGTCATCCGAGTTTTTAAATAGCGCTGAAATAGATTTTTTGGGGTGGTATGTGGATACTGAATATAGCACAAGGAACTCTGAAATATGTTATCTTGTAAAACACCTAAGTATTGTTTTTAAAAACGCTGTAAAACAATGGTATGAAGATATCTTTCTATCAGCGACCCTCGCAACTGAAGGTGTCACATCCTTGGAGCATCACATCCTTGGATGTTTCACACCTACAGGCCCTATCTCCTGAATTTGGCATTTAAATAAGGTTTAAGATAAAGTAACTAAAACACAGAGACATTCTACAGCTCTAGCATTACAACGGCTACTTCAAAAAACTCTTGAAACATCTGTGATGTCTGTAACACCGACAAGAAGTTCTGTTGAAATGGATCAGTTTCATATAGATGTCCCAATCTCTGTGTTCATTGCTATATGTTTTTTTTTTTTGTTTAATAAAACTGTGATCGGATCTAATGTCCCTGACTTCTAAGAATCTCTATGTTATAGAAATAATAATGGTTGATTCAGATTGCAGATTACAAAAAGTGTTTGTATATTTTGAAAAACACTAAAATTACCAATATGTAGTGTTATATTCAATATGTACAGTGCATTTAAATTTTTCTCAAAACAATTTAATATGACAATGTTACTAAAAGTCTTAAACTGAACATCTTACCATTATCTTCAGTATAGATGTTAACTTAAAGTTGCCATAGAATGAAATTCCATCCTATCTACATGTTATGGATCTTATTGTGAACAATTCATAAGCGCTTGTTTTGTTTGTTTTGTTTTGATCATTTTATTTTGTTTTTTAATCAAAATATCATAAGTAGATTGAATGAGTGAGTAAACTTCTCTCTGGTGATGTATGCAGGACTTTTACATTTTGCTATTTCTGTTGCACATTGTGTCGTAAATTTTATATCATTATTTATGACTTCCTGACGACAAACCCCCATACACCCTGCACAACAGGGGGCAAGGGCGGTCCCCAATCAGCTGTCCTGATAAGTTCTACAGAGAGCTCAGTTATCGCAAGAAATCTGGGTTTCCTAACCGATCTGTGTGAGGGAGCTGGTGCTGCAACCTATAGACAACTGTACCAACGTGGACTGCTGTGCTACTGCAAACATTTCTTTGAGCAAAATTTGAGGGAACATTGTCTGGTTGTTACATGGACTGCCAAAATCAATTTCAGCATTCCTGTCTGTCTGAGCCTGACACATCTTCTACTCACTCTTTGGGGGATCAGACCCAAAAACCTGAACTTCAAACCGTGAATGCAGAAGACCTACGTTTAAAGACTGACTCACAGGATATTCCAGGAACTATTAGAATCTTTCAGCATCAAATAGGGGACAAAGTTTATACCATCCACCAAGTTGAGTTCTGAAAAATCCATCTTCAACGCAGAGGATTTCTGAAATGTCTACGCAAAAGCTGATGGAGAACGACCCACCTTTGAGTTCTGATGAGGCTGTGCACCGACACCCAGCGTGCCAGTGTGCCACGGGCAATGAGTGCCCTCTAAAAGGGATCTTGGACTGTATGTTTAAAGATTATTTCAGAGGACAGATGGTTAGCTTGATGCACCAGATCATCGATGCTGCATTTGATTTGAATAAGGACTGTGAGGGGGATACCAAACGTGTAACAAATCTCAAAAATGAGATGGATGTAGTAAGAGACCTGGCAAATTCATGGTATTCTGATGTGACGAGCATGTGTGTTTACACAAAAGAGCCAATCTGTGTAATAATAAGAAAAGTTCTGGATGTGATGTCTGGATGTACTGAAGAGTTAGGAGTTACTGTGATTCTCTGTATGTGTACAATTGTTACAGATGTTTGTGTCTCACTGCGTTCAAACAATGCTGTTGATACTACCATCGGCGAAATTGTCGAGACGCTGGTCAATTACACCCTAGACCGAAACATGATAGCCTGCCGAGATTTTCTTTTATGGTTAGACCACTTGTAATTTCATGATTACAGTTTTACTTATGTATGTAATGTCATTCTTCAAACTTCAATGTATATTCAACAATGTTGAAATAAAAGTTTGAATCACACAAACACTTTTAAACGGTATTCTGCAATCTGAATAAACCATTATTATTTCTATAACATAGAGATTCTTAGAAGTCAGGGACATTAGATCCGATCACAGTTTTATTAAACAAAAACAAACATATAGCAATGAACACAGAGATTGGGACATCTATATGAAACTGATCCGTTTCAACAGAACTTCTTGTCGGTGTTACAGACATCACAGATGTTTCAAGAGTTTTTTGAAGTAGCCGTTGTAATGCTAGAGCTGTAGAATGTCTCTGTGTTTTAGTTACTTTATCTTAAACCTTATTTAAATGCCAAATTCAGGAGATAGGGCCTGTAGGTGTGAAACATCCAAGGATGTGATGCTCCAAGGATGTGACACCTTCAGTTGCGAGGGTCGCTGATAGAAAGATATCTTCATACCATTGTTTTACAGCGTTTTTAAAAACAATACTTAGGTGTTTTACAAGATAACATATTTCAGAGTTCCTTGTGCTATATTCAGTATCCACATACCACCCCAAAAAATCTATTTCAGCGCTATTTAAAAACTCGGATGACGAAGATGAAGATTTAAACCATTATTTTATTAAGTCAAGCAAATTCATGGGGAACGTACATGGACAAACAAGCTAAGAACACCTAGAGTTCACTAACATTACATCAGATTCAAGGAAAAAAATTGTTTTTCAAAGTTGTTTTGCTATGTGTAAGGAAAGCAGACACACACACACACAAACACACACAAACAATACAAGCACACAGCAATACGCTGAAAATGTTGATATTAAAAATTGGTAAACAATTTCAAGAGCAGTGTGTTTCAGGATAATAAGCATAATAAAATATAATAAATATTCAGCATAATAAACACAAATGTCTCCAAACTGTTACATCCTAATATTTGAGGTGGTTTCAGAGTCAATTGACTGCTGGGAAAAACTTGTGACTTGTGTGAAGTTTGATGAGGCCGAGAACACCAGCATTGTTAAACATGCGGTACAATAACAATGTTCAATAGAAACAAGAATCCAACTGACTGAGACTGAGTTTGTTTCACATATAACTGTAAATTATCTCAGTAAAAAACAGTTCACTTGCATTTGCTAGTTATAACTATTAACATTTACGATATGTTAGAACATTTTAGTAATTTGGTGCTGAGGACAAAAACTGCTTATCACATTTTCATAAAAAGGATTACAAATGGTATAGACATAGAACACAATGTCTGTTTTCTGGATCAGATTTAAAGGACAGACACCAAAAAACACTGGTGTCAAATTATTGGTGTTGACAGAATAAAAAAGGGCTTGAATTATCCCACCTTTCACTTAAAACTACTACTTATCAACTATAATTAATTTACTTAAAGACAAACACAAAAGAACTGTGTGTCTATGACTGTGCCATGAAATGCACAGCTTTAAGTGTAATAGTTAGAAAAGTTTGAAGTGTAATAGCTGTATAACAGAAAAACAGCAAGACTCACTTTTCATGTTGGGGTGTTGTGTCTTGTGATCCCACATTGTAGACAGACCAGAAAGATGACCTAAAAGAAATATCATTGGTTTAGTCTTAAGCAGTGTCATGTCGAAGAACTAGAAGAAGCCGTTTAATTCTCTTTATGATGTATTTGATAGTGTTTTCATTAACTCCTGTGAACATGTTTGACCATGTTCTGAGAGTAGTCTTTACAAACTGTACAAACATACAAAAACAAAGAAACAAAATGTAAACGACATCATCGACTAGTGGAAAAATGTAACATGTAACTTTATGGTTCTTAATGTGTTTGCAGCATAGTCCCTCTAACAAATTTGACAGAAGAGCAATAATGTACAATGATTTTTAGCGCATACAGTAGCTTTATTTGAGACAGAGAAGATGGTGATAATAGTTGAAAACATACTATAATCTTTCACCTCAAGCAGGATGTTGAAAGAAATTATTCTGTAGACGTTAAACAACTTAGGAAAATTGTTTGAAATGCTGGTTTGTCAAATAAGAAAGTTCAGTCATATATTTAAAAAGTTTCATCACACATGCTTTCCCATGTGAGGAAAAGCACTTTTTTGTCTTCACCTAAAACAAAAACACATCCCAACCAACAAAATGTGAATAGTGTCATCTGCTATCTGAACAAGATGACTAAATTTAGTGGAGTAATAAAAACGTAATTTACAAAACTAGATTTACAAACTTGTAACAACCTTAGAAATCGCTTACGAATGGCTTTTTGTGTTTTCTGTATTTATTATAAATGGTGCTTCTCTTGTATGTTGTACCCTTTTCTTAGTGATTTGACACTTGAATTTACATGGTGATTTGTGCATATATTTTTTAATTTTATCTTTGAGTTTTACCAGAGTGTGAAATGCTGTTGAACAACCTCAAACTTGAATGAATGTGCAGCTTTCAGGGCGTCGCTTAGTGTAAGTGATAGTGTACTTAGGTGTAAAACAGCAAGACTTACTGTTCGTGTTGATGCTTCATGTGATCCCATATCATAGAAAGCTGGAAAGTTGCACTAAAAGAAACATCAATTTAATCAAACACTCTCAAGCAGAAAGATTATCACTTAAATTCTTCATTTTTATTCCTATTCTGAATGTTGACAGCATAAAACAAAACACAGTCTAACAAACATAATGTGAACAGTGTCATCTGCTATCTGAACAAGATGACGAAAACTAGAAGAGTAATAAAAATTTGCAAAACTACATTTACAAATTTTCACAACTGCTCACGATGTGTTTCTGTATTTTTATTATAAGTTTACTTTTCAATGTGTGCTGTACCCTCTTTTCTTAGTGATTTCCTCTTTTTTGGTGTTTTGGATACACATAATTCTATATAAAGGTTATGTTTGAAAATTATCTATAGCTTTTGCAAAAGTGTGGAACTTTGCATCACAGCGGTGTGACATAGCCCTGATAAAATATGTCCATGTGTAAAAATACACACATAGATTTTAGCACAACTATTTACACACACACACACACACACACAAAAAATCTAACTGTATATTGAAACTGTCAAAGAAAATGGAAATAGCTGAAACATACTAAGCTACTTTCTTTATTTTGTGCTGGATGTTGAAGTTAAAAAAGTGATAGTAAAAAACAAACAAACAAACTAAACTTTAAAAGCAACATGAAACCATAATATCCCTATTGAAAATGTTGTATAATTGAGTTATATAATTACATGTTGAAGCATACTTTCAGTTTGAAAATGACTTCCATGGTATTTTCTTTTAGTATAAAGCTTTATCTGGATCACCCAACACAAAGTTTTGTGTTCCGACCTCAAAAAGATCATGCCTAGATTAGTTTTCTTGAGCCTTGCAAGTTTGTACTATATGCTTAAAACTTAATGATTAACATGATTCCCTTGTGGTTGTTAAACACCTCAGGCAAATAATTTTAAATGTAGTTTTGTCAAAAGAAAAAAGGTTCATCCATACATTTAAAAAAGTTTTCTAAGTGGGAATTATGTATTTGTCACAAACAAATTCAAAGAGTTTTTACTCGTGTGAGGAAACCACTCAGCTACATTAGTAATAAAAATGCTGGTCATCAGACTGTTTTAAAAGAAATTAAAGAATAAAATAAAGTAAAAGTTTTGTTTAAACATGCCTTGCTTTTAATGGCAAACAGATGTATAAATGTTTAAATGATTAAAATCACTTATGTCTTATTTAACTCAGAAATTTGAAGTAAATGTGTATTTGTTCTTTTGCAACACACACACACATATGCATGCATGCACACACACACACACACACACATATAGAGAAAAACACCTGTTTATTTGGGGTCAAAGACGATGGTAATTGTTGAAACATTCTACACTCATCTCTTTAATTTTGTGTTGTATGTAGAAGTTAAAAAAGTGATAGTAAAAAACAAACAAACTAAACTTTAAAGCAACATGAAAACATAATATTCCTATTGAAAATGTTGTATAATTGAGAATATTGTATAATTACATGTTTAAGCATACTCACAGTTTTCTTTTAGTATGAATCTTGATCACTCAACACAAACTTTTGTGTTCTGCCCTCACAAAGATTACACCTAGATTAGTTTTTGCTCATGTGAGGAAACCACTCAGCTACATTAGTTATAAAAATGCTGGTCATCAGACTGTTTTAAAAGAAATTAAAGAATAAAATAAAAGTAAATGGTTTAAAGAAAATAGACAACATGTCTTGCTTTTGTGGCAAACAAATGTATAAATATTTAAAATTGTGTGTCTTATTTTACTGTATTTGTATGTATTTGTTCTTTTTGCAACACACATACACACAGACGCACACACACACACACACACACACACACACTAACCATTAAAACTAAAACATTTCAAATGTATCAAAAGTAAAGACACATTCAGATCTGAAGAAGACTTCAGATGCCTCAACCCCTGTGGAGATATGACCCCAACCCCCTGCAAGGACCCCCAAACTCTGGATCAACATGCACCAGTGCTAAATTTTTCTATATATCCTAATTATTTGTTAACATATTTTCATAACTTCAGTGAGCACATTGTTTCTGCCATAATTTAATACATTGTTTAAATTAATAAATTGTTAGCTAACTGGGTGATTTGTATATACATTTCTGAAATTGCACAACTTGCACACTCTGATACCAGATTATTGAAACGTTGACATGCACTCCCTGTAAAGCTGCTTTGAAACAATGCATATTGTGAAAAGCACTATACAAATAAATGTGAATTGAATTGAATAATGTTATGTAGACTAAATCAGCATAAGATGTTTTTGTGTGAGAGCCCAGCGAATCACCAGAAAGGTTTTGATGAAGACATCTAAGCAATGTCGTAAAACCATTAACACAAACACAGAGGATCCCCCACCGGGATTGTCTCAGAATCACCTTCACTGTGAGTTAAATGTTTTTCATTCTTTTGTCTTTTTAACATAGATCATATCGGTGAGTTTGGAAACACAGATACAGATGCTCCAGAAAGAACATCTCCTAAACAACACCTATTCTGGGGTGTGTGGGTAATGAGGACTCTTTGGCTTGATGAATATTTCTGATTCTTTGTCTTAGGAACTAACATTAATCTATAGTTTTGGTATTACTGATCATCCTATGGTGCCAACACGCACACACACACAGTTGTTCTAAAAAAGAACATGCCCAGACATGTAATTTTAAATAAATATAGCCAGTGTGGTGTAGGGGTAATACATCCTTAATGTCTTGACTCAGATATTCTGACTCAATTAACATATACCCCATTGACCCCAAACAGCACTGATTTTAACACTGAGGTGTGAAATTTGCTAGGGTGACTTCCACCCCACAATCAAAGGAAAAACATGGTCACCATCAGCTCCCAACAGACTGAAAGGAGCCAGATACCCAGGATTCACCAAAATGTCATAAAAATGCCAAATCTGGGCTGAGATACAACCTCCATAAATTTACCCATATATCTAACTATAAATCAAACTCACCCTATATCTCATTGACACTCCTGACTTGCCAATCAGGGGACAACAGCCATAAATTCAACCATAAAAAACAACCATTGACAACCACTGACCTGCCAATCAAGGCTCACACCACTCATAAAACATATTTGACATCCACTGTCCAGTCAGCTTGAGTGACAACACAGAAAATCTGGGTCATAAATTAGGGCCATAAATCAGGGTAATAAATCATTATTCTGACACAGTGTATATGATACTCTACTACCCTGACCTCGACTGCTCTCCATTTCCACCGAACCAACCAATTCTACCAGACAAACCAACTCCAGCTCCCCAGCAGAGAGACGGGGGAGCACGCGCCACTGAGATAAGAGAAGAGAGAGCACGCACAGCTGAACAGTCAACAGAAGGAGGAGCATGCGCAGCCGAGCCAACAGCAGAGGGGGCACACACAGCTGAAAGCTTCCGGGGCAAAGAAACACTGCCATCCGGAAGGAGAAAGAGACTAGCGATCCGGAAGACAAAGCAAAGAAAGAAAGGTGCGCAATCATATGTTTTACGTTCCAACACACATGCACAAGCCAGAATGCTGGAGTCAGACGGGGACTTCGATCTGAATCCTGATACTCTCACAGAGAGCGACGAGGAAGAGGAAGATTTCAAGATCCAGAGTCCGAAGAAAACAAAGAACTGGGACAGAACTGCGAAGGAAGAGCGGGTGAGCATCACAGCACCCATGGTGGAAGTTATGGGAACAAATTCAATAGAATTAGTATACCGTCCTTGGAATTTAACCGACATGAAAGAGGCGATGGCCCACCTGCCGAATCCCGACGACGCAGGGGACCGTTTCGCCACCGAACTGATGACATTCTGCCAAGAGTTCAGCCCGACGCTAAATGAACTGAAAAGAATCATGATGTCAAAGCTGGGAGGAATGAACTGGCACAAGATCAGCGCAGAATTACCAGCAGCAGATCACAGACGAAGTCACGTTAACTGGCATCATGCTTCAAACGACGGATATCGAGCAGCTGTGACGGGACTGACTGAGACTGTGAGGAGAGCATTTCCAGCGCGCATCGACATGTCCAGAGTGAGCCACTACCGTCAAGAACCAGGTGAGAGCGTTCAAGTTTATTATGAGCGACTCTACAGTGTGTTTTGCAAGCACAGCGGGTTAAAGGAACCAGCAGATCGTGGCGACAGACCAACCACGTGGGAAAGTTGCAGGAAGTGCAAAATGGACGGACATTGGGCAATAAAATGCCCTGAACTGCGAAAGGCTGACTGAGAAAAAGGATGCGGAGAGCAGGAGGAGATCGGGTGGACCACGGCCAAGGATGCAAAAACCGCCGCAAAGGGAAGTACACATTTACTAATATCAAACACACACACAAACGCACCCACACCTGAACACATGCACTGATAATGCTCTCCACAATGAAAAAAAAAAGAAAAAAAAAAAAAAAGAAAAGAAAAGCTTGCACCTCTTTGTGTGTTTCTGAAACAAACAGAGAAGATTTTGACAAATGTTTAATTATGTATAGCAGTAAGGGATTTTTAAACATGCCTGAATATCCCCTGCTAGTTGAAGGGACAATGATTTCATTTTTGGTAGACTCAGGGGCAACCCGATCTGTTTTGCGGTCATGTGACTTGCCATGTGAACCAGCGCTAACAAATAAAATGCATGGTTCTTTGTCTGTATCAGGACATTATATAACAGAACTGTTCACTGTGCCACTAAAGTGTGAGACGGAAGGGGGCCACATGCTGAAGCATGCATTTTTTTAACTTAAAAAATAACAACAAAAAAAACATGCCCAGTACCCATTCTGGACCAAGATTTAATGTGCACATTAAATTTTGTAATGGTTGCAGATCCCTCGGGCATTGTAGTGAGAGAGGGTGAGCAAATGTATTTGAAAACAGAACCAAAAATGGGTTTACAAATGGCACATAACCAAAACTGAGTGGCCAAAAACAATCTGTGAATTGGGGAAAAATAGAACGCTGTCATTTGGTACAGATTTTATGATGCCTGACAATTTGCATTGCACGTCACATGTCGCAACAGAACGAGGGTTCATGTCTTCTGTTCTTTTGCAGCTACATAGAGACAGAATGCGACCAGTGGGTTATTTCTCTTGCAAATTAGATCCAGTAGCAGCAGGCCTGCCGCACTGTCTGAGGGCCGTGGCAGCTACTGAACAGGCTGTGATGGCCTCTAGAGAATTTGTGGGGTATTCTGACATGACATTAATGGTTCCGCATGCCGTTTCCATGATTTTGCAGGAACAGAAGACATCACATTTGTCAACAGCACGATGGCTGAGGTATCACACAATTTTGCTGGATATGCCAAACATCACAGTCAAGCGTTGCACAGTGCTGAATCCTGCCACTCTCCCTCTAAAAGAGGAGGATGGGGAGGAACATCATTGCTGTTTGACTACACTCAAACAGATATGTACCTCGCGCCCTGACATTTCGGACACACTGCTCGAAAACAATGAGCATATCCTGTTTGTGGATGGCTCTGCGTTCAGAGATCCACAGACAGGCCTGAACAAAGTTGGTTACGCGGTGACCACTGAATTCGAAACATTGACATCTGGCACATTGCCATCAAATTTTTTTTTAGCTCAAGCGGCAGAGCTCGTAGCCCTGGCAGAAGCATGCAAGCTAATGGAGGGTAAAAGTGTAACGATTTACACAGATTCACGATACGCGTTTGGGGTTGAGAATGATTTTGGGGCTTTATGGAAACATATAAATTTTTTTTTTTTTTTTTTAATCTGATGGCCGGCCAATTCTAAATGCTTCTCTTGTGTCTACTCTTCTAGACGCAATTCTCTTGCCAAAACAACTTGCTATCTGTAAATGCGCAGCGCATACTAAAAACAAAGATTTCATTTCAACAGGAAACGCCAGAGCAGATATGGCTGCGAAGGCCATGGCAGCACAGCAGTCAAATGAACCAGAATGTATTTTATTATCTGAAACTAACACAAATGCTTTGACTTCCTTACAGATTATGCAGGCATTTGCTATAGTAGCGGAAAAGAACCTGTGGAGACGTTGTGGCTGCAAACTTGAGAATGATGTGTGGATGAGCGTGGATGGCAAGCCTTGTTTACCCCGACATTTTTTTTTTTTTTTTCTCTCTCATTATGCTAAATGCCTCCATGGGCGAGACCATGGAGGCAAAGGGGCTATGGTAGGCAGATGAAAGACATGTGGTTCACAAAGGGTTTTATTGTGTTAATGTACATGAGAATGAGAAAAAGAACCAGAGTAAATCTAAGCCCATTTGAAATTGTTTTTGGACGACCGTCATTCATGGGAATGGAAGGGGGTAAACAACAGTTGCCATCCACAGATTTGTGTGAGCACAATATGTTGAATTACCGCAAAGAAAAGTCTTCTCTGTTGTCTAATGTCTGTGTGTAGGTGAAAGATGCTCAGGGGAAACCGGCTGAGCCATTGCAGAAAGGTCCTAGCAGTGATCGGGGAGGAGGAGCCGAGAGGAGAGGAGCAGGAGGCACACGTCCGTGCAGGCAGAGATCAAATATAGACATCATTTGCCACTATCATCTCAGGAGCAGAGACACTGGCACAACGTGGTGCTGAGCCAACCAGTTTTCAAAGAAAACACATTAAAAAAAAATTAAAAAAACTAATCTTCCTCGTACGTCCTGGACGTACAACTGTGCGATCCACTTAGCAGTGCATTTCCAGCATAGTACAGAGAATGTTGAAGACTAATATGTCTCAGCAAATGGGTAAACTAACTGTTTATGACGATTACAATGAGTGGATGAACGAATTTGATGAGATGCTTAGTGAGGAGACACCTAAAACAAATTAGGGGATTTTTATTTATTTGTTTTTATTATTTTTATTTTATTTAATCTAGGTAACATTTGAAGGGAACCCAGATATCTAAATGTTTCTTTATTTACAAATTTAAGAGAGTGATCATTTATACAAAAAAAATTAGAGATGAAGAGTGTAAGTGTGATGAGTAACTTAAATTTGCTTGTTTTATTATTATTGTTTATTATTTTTATTTTGTTACTTTTTTTCTCTTTTATTGTTTTATTATTACTTATTATTATTATATTCATACCTACACATTTTAAATTTTTCTTGTGAGTTATCAAAAAATGATAAAAGGGGGAATTGTTGGGAAAAAATTTAATATGTCAATATCTGCTTCAAGCTATGCAAAACACCTCTCTGAGCTCAACAGACACAGTGTCTGCTGAAATCCAGGGGGGTAACGGTGAGACACCCAAACTGAGAGCTTTCCCAAACCTAGGGTATCGGATAATTTAAATAAGTTCAAAGACAGAAAGGGGACCATTGTGTTTCCTGCTTGTTAATTAAATTAGTTCTAAGACAGAAGGGGAAGCCATTTGTGTATGTGTATTGTCACTAGCCATTTGTGTATGTGTATTGTCACTTTTACCCTGTATGGAAAAGTACTGAGAAGAGTTGCTCAAACATTGGGGGTATAAATGTTTGTGGATTCTCTTGTGTCCTTAGTTCACACTCGGGGCAGACATTGTATGGTTGTGTCGACTGTGGACTCTTTCTTGCAAGAAATAAAATCTTTATAAAGTGAATTCTCCTAAGGTTTGTCTCTTACTAGTGATGTCAGCTAATTAATTTTTGCCGCAACAATGGGCAGAAATGGTTCAGGGAAAGCTCATCAGGAGGAAGCTCTATACTTGTTGAAACAAGGTTTAAAGAGTATGCGTCTGAAATGTGTGATAGTAAAAAAAAAAAACGATTGGAGAGAAACAGGTGCATGTAATTATTTCTCCAGATCAACTGGATCCAGATTTGAATAAAGAGAAGCTGGAGATAATGAAAGAGCAGCTGGTCTCTGGATGTTCAGCAGGTCTCAGTTCAGTTCTCCTCACCGTTCCTCTAGAGGAACCTGTGGGAAATGAGGAAGAGATCCTGGATTTCATTAAGTGTTTATTTGCTCCTGGAGTTCAGAAGTACATCATGGTTCTGTTCACACATAAAGATGAGCTGGAGGATCTGGAACAGGCATTGATGAACATGTAAATCTGAAAGATTGTGCTGATCTCGAGCAACTGATGCTACTGATGCTACTGCAATATGTGATACTCGTGACAATCTGATGTCTCGAGTGCCTTTGGGTCTCGCTCCCTGTGTGTGCCATCGATTAATATGTTGATCAATTTCGGCACTCGGTATGGTCTGTTTAGGGGCATTAGATTCATGGGACTCACCGACTGTGTGCTGAGGACGTCCATGATGAAGCTCTGTTGTGTGTTCCTTCTGGTTTGGTAGTCCCGCAAGTAACTTTGTTTCAAGAACTACAATCCTTTGTAGAAGTCTGTGGCAGTTTGTGCAGCAGGTAGATTCTTCAACCAGAGGAGGCATATTATTTCTAATCCTTTTGGATGTAGGCAGCTGTGTTTTCCCTTTCTCTGGAATGTAAGCTGATGGCTGCCGTCAGTGGGAAGCTGGTTGGATAAAAATTCCCCTTTTTTGTGGCAATTCTTCCAGTTAAAAAGATTGTTGGTGCCAAGATTTGTCGTTTGAGCACTGTGCTGATTTGCTGTAGTTAAAATTAGGAGATAAAATATAAAAGCAATAGAGCAAAGCGCGGAGCTGTAAGCAAGAGCGTCCAACCAGTAGCGAAGCAGGAAGTGAGTCAAAGAGTGAGAACAAAGAGGTTGGAGTTCATTCATTCATTCATTCATTCATGATACTGAAGAACATGTTGATGCTCACTAGAGTTACATTGTCAATCTTGACAGTGAACATACATTAGCCCAACACATATTTGTTTGTCGTTTGGAGTGAAAGGACTGTCTGTCAACAAATTCACACATTTTTGCATAATTTAGAGGCCAATCAGGTTGTGCCATGTAGAGTTTGATCAATGATCTAGTCTATGGTCACGTCAACTGCAGCGAGAGACACAACATAGAAACGTCATCCACAATTGTCAAAATTCATCTTCCGGAGTTTGTGTTAATGTTCTTAATGAATTTCCATCACTCAGTTCTCTTTCATAAAGGAAAGCAGGAGTTTCTTAAATGAACTCAGTGTTCTTGTGCTCTCACAGTTCAGGAGCTGAAGAAAAGACATAACGCTTTAAGAGAAACATGAATCTGATATTAATTTGACCTCATTCTTCATTGTTTTTCATCAAAACATCTAGTTTCTCTTCCACTTCTACTATTCCATGCATCTTTGAAACACTTTGCTTCTCTTCTTCTCTCAAGATGTTTTGGCTCTTATAAGTCAGTAAAGTCTCATTTGATGTTACTTAAAGTTTGTATTTGCTTCAATAATGATTGATTAAACTTATTAGTCATTTTTATCAACAACTCATTGTTATTTTCCATGTTTTAATTTTCTGCTGAGTCTGCTTAAATTAGGAATAATTTTAGTTCTAAAAGCTGTGAAGCTTATAATTGTTTTATATGTTTCTTCTGTTCAATAAAGACAAACATCTGGAACTACTTGACTCTTCTGTAATGAACTTGTGGTCATCTCACATGTGCTTATCCTCGGGTGTGTTCCTCCTTCAAGTCCCTACTAAAACAAAATATACAACTATTGTTCCTAATGTCTTAACAACCATTGTTTCCTCCTGAGACCTTGGCTGCGTTCCAGTTCAGTTTTTAAATGCCCTTCCCTCGCTAACTTCACTCGGTCTTGTTGACTCGGATGTACGTCATTGCTTACGTTGCACGAGTGCCCACTTCTGGCGGAACCTTTGTATGGGCTGAACTGGAACGTCCTAAGCCCTTGATCACTTGGAATCCGCAATGGAGCTGATTTATTATTTATTTTTTCCCCTTACAAAATTGTTTAATACAGCATTCTATATGTATATATGTGTGTTTTAAATGTTTAAAAAATAATCAATATATCATAGAGTTGTTTGTGGTGGGGTAAAGTAAACGCGATATGCGGCGACGTCACAATCGTGTTGTATTGTGGGTTATGGAGCTGCCTGAAGTGTACATATGAAGTAGACTCGCTCCCTCGGTCAAAATCGAGGGAGCGAGGGTCTTTCAATATAAGCTTTCCTGTAGCTCAGTGGTTAGAGCGTGGCACTAGCAATGCCAAGGTCATGGGTTCGATCCCAGGGATTGCACATACTCAGATACAAATGTATAGTATAATGCAATGTAAGTCGCTTTGGATAAAAGCGTCTGCCAAATGCATAAATGTAAATGTAAATGTAAATGTAAACTTCCCTCGTCCACTTCACGAAGTGGAACGCACTTCAAAATGGCGGCAGGGATTCCCCCGAGGGGAAGTGTTTAGGGAAGTTCGCGAGTGCGTGTCTAAAACCGAACTGGAACGCAGCCCTTGAGATTGATAGTGTGAGTGTGATGTGTTGCAGGTGTGTGTGTAATCAGTCCCAGGAATGAGGTCCTATGGGAAATGTAGTCTGAATGATGGAAAGTCAATATTCAGGTGACGACTCCCTCTGGTGGTGTGGAGGAGGAAGTGCGGGAGCCACATTCGTGACAGAGACAGGGACTGAGTTTTCTGCATGAAAGTCGAAGGCGATGGTCCCTTGTCGACAGCCAGACCCATTGCCCCACTGTGTACTAGTCGATGCCGATTGGCCTGTTCCTCCTGCCTTCTCACTGGACGCTGTAGGTGGTGATGGGCTAGATTCCAGGTCTCCTCGCTTCGTCGCATCCAGTCCGTCACGGATGGCAGATTGGATGGTTCACCAGACCAAGGAAAGAGTGGTGGTTGGAAGCCCGGAACACATTGGAAGGGTGTTACACCGGTGGCAGGTTTCTGGAGAGAAATTTTGTGCATATTTCGCCCACAGCAGATAACGGCTCTAGTCGGTTTGATTTTGCTGACAGTACGTGCGTAGAGTTCTTGGTTCATGCCTTCTGTTTGTCCATTAGATTCAGGGTGATATCCTGATGTGAAGCTGATATTAATGTTTAGTTGTTTGAAGAAGGCTGCCCATACCCGGGATGTGAACTGTGGACCTCTGTCCGATACAATGTCTTCTGGCACGCCATAGAAACAGAACACATAGTTGCAAAGGATTTTTACGGTGGGTAACTTGTAGGGGTGTAACGATTCACTCGTTTTACAAATCCTGACGATGCATTTGTGAAAAGATCTTGAATCATGTTTTTTGAATGGTGAATCGTTTATTTAGGTTAATGTAAAATGCTAAGAATCGGATTAATCGCGATTCTATAGTGATTCAGTGCTTTAAAATATATAACCATTAAATTACTACATGTGCAAATTGATGGAGACATTGTGCACTGTCATTTTGCGCCTTCCACAGCTCTGTTCGTAGCCCACGTTTGAGCTTAACTGAACTGAACTGATACAGTGAGTCTCAAATACCATTGTTTCCTCCTTCTTATGTAAATCTCATTTGTTTAAAAGACCTCTAAAGAACAGGCGAATATCAAAATAACACCAACTGTGACGCACTAGTTGGGATCATTAATATGTACGCCCCCAATATTTGCATATGCCAGCCCATGTTCAAGGTATTAGACAAGCCAGTATTAACGTCTGGATCTGTGCACAGCTGAATCATCAGACTAGCTAAGCAAGCAAGAACAACAGCGAAAAATGGCAGATGGAGCAATAATAACTGACATGATCCATGATAACATGATATTTTTAGTGATATTTGTAAATTGTCTTTCTAAATGTTTCATTAGCATGTTGCTAATGTACTGTTAAATGTGGTTAAAGTTACCATCGTTTATTACTGTATTCACGGAGATCAGAGTCATGTTGTTATTTTCATTATTAAACACTTGCAGTCTGTATAATTCATAAACACAACTTCATTCTTTATAAATCTCTCCAACAGTGTGTAATGTTAGCTTTAGCCCCCTAGCCATGGAGCATAGCCTCAAACTCATACAGAATCAAATAAACATCCAAATAAATACCATACTTACATAATCCAATGTAAGCATGACGAACATTTTGTAAAGATCCATTTGAGGGTTATATTAGCTGTGTAAACTTTGGTTATGCAATGCATTATAGGGAGCGCAAGCATTTAAAGGGGCTGTGTGCTAAATCGGTGCATAGTTACTGATGCCCCAAAATAGGCAGTTAAAATATTGAATAATAAAAAATCTATGGGGTATTTTGAGCTGAAACTTCACAGACACATTCAGGAGACACCTTAGACTTATATTATATCTTGTGAAAGAACGTCCTAGGGCAACTTATTGACTTGTCATGTGATACTGATGCACTGCATTCTGATCAGCGTTTTGGTGCTGTTTGTCCCAGGTATGTGTTTAATTGGGTTTTGTCATGTTCTGTGTTAAAATATTAGCCCCCGCTGACTGTTAGCTATTAACACAAAATATGTAAAATGATGGTTAAAGGTTCTCTAAGCGATCCTGGGTGGAGTAACTTTCTGTTGACGTTCGAAGTGTTGTCAAACAAAACAGAGACACTACCTCCTGCTCCTCCCCTCTGTGCTTCCTGAAACAGTCATGAACGCGCATTTAAAATGTAAGTAGCTTGCGTATTGACGCTGCTTGTCTGTTATTGGCTGAGCGCTGTTTGTTGTTTTTAGTGGTCCAGGCTGCACCAGTTTGTTTTTGATGCCGTTTTTGGAGCTTGTGGCGACTACAGAGACCGCGTTTTTTACAATGTGTTCAGGGGACAGGCAGCTAGCGGATAGTGAGGAGATGTTTGCTGTATGTGACAAAAAAACGCTTTTGCCTAAAAACACGTCACATCGCTTAGAGCACCTTTAAGTTTATAGATTCTCTGTATTAATGTGAATCGTCTGTATTTGTCATGATCACCAGTGAGAGTGCCCGTCATTGCCATCAGAGGGCACTCCAACCCGCACTACTATTATTGTCACTCCATTACCCATAACTCACTGCCTGGTCAATCTGCAATTATTGTTCACAGCTGTTTCTCAATAATCCCATTAGTCCTGTCTTCATAAGCCTGTTTCACCCTGTTTCTAGTTGTGAGGTTTTCTTTGTGTTACACTGCATCTCTGAGCTTTCTCCCTGGTTTCATGTGCCTTGTTTATTTTTTTTTTTTTAATTTTGCCTATTTTTTGGATTTCCCTTTTGCCTGTTCCCTGCCATATTTGTTTGGACTGCCTGCCAGTGGCTTGACCTTTTGCCTGTTACTTTTGATTACAGTTCTGGATTGTCCCTTAAATAAAACTGCATTTGGATCTCCAACCTTTGAGACTTGGAGCAGTTTGTGACTGAATTAGTGTGTTATATTTTATTTTCTTTAATTAATGTATGCTTTATATAATATATATTATCATATATAATATATAGTATCATTTCACACTCATTCTTCATATCAACTCGTTCTTGTTAAAGCACATCAGCTCCAGCTTTGGGTTTTCCAGCTTCATTCTGCTGACCAGATGATGAGGATGAGCTGATCCTGATGGAACTGAAGACGGAGGATTTTAATGACACTCTTAAAGTGGAAATGAAGCAGTCGGTCAAGATCACATTATTCAGTAACAGTCTTTCTGAAAACTTCAGACCCGGACTGCAGTGAAGCCTCTTTTCTGGTGGATTGTTTTTGGGATTTACAGAGTGTGACGATTTGCACAGTTATTAATCAATTTATGGGTGGAATATGAATATGATAATTCATAAGGTTTTATGAATTATTATGCACATACCGACCCAAGGGGGAATTAACCATATATGGTGAATTAACTACAACGAATTATAATCAATCACATATATGATTAGCTCTGTTTTAATAATTATAGAGAACTATCGGTCCGTCCAGCAAACCGGTAAGTTCAACAGACTCTTACGACAGAAATATTACCCTCTGGCCGCGAAGATAAATTTCTATGGTAGCATCCAAATGTAAAGCCAGGATATTAGAATCAGAACGTTAAAGTGACTTGGTGGTGGCTGAATGAGCAAGTGAACAACATAAGCGTGGATATGATGAATTTAATACACAGAACGGGTAATACAAAGGTTATACGGATAAATGGACACAAGTAGATACAAGTACATATAGGTGAAAGTAAAGGCAGAAACGAAAGAGATGATCAAAGCATGGCAAACTGCAACAGTCACCTTTAAGAGCCAGCAAGGAAACTCAGCATTTAAAATCGTAAAAACGTTATACTTGCATAGGTTCGTTGGGGTGCTTAGAGTTTCGGAGCGCTCGATTTGATAGTTGTTACTTCTTCCGGAGGTTGTTTCGGCGAAGTTTCAAACGAAGGTTTAACTGTTGTAATATGACCGGAAAATAAAGAAGAGAGTCCGTCTTGACGGCAGGAACTCGTGCAGAAAACTTGGGCAGAAAACTTGTGCCTCGAAAAGACGTGTGTCCTGGTATTTTAAGGACAACAGGCCAGGACGCCTTCTTGATAACGTCCTCCAATGATAGCATTGCAATTTGGCGGTTTTCCACATCTCTTTGTCCTGTCCAACGAGTTAATTTATGGTATGTTGAATCAGTGCATTTTCTTCATAGTATTATTAAACATTGAACGATGCATTTGACAGAAATGTAACGTACATGAGTGGATAGCTCGGACTCACAGCTTTACAGAGAGATCAAACTTGACAGGTGTCTCTCATCCCATAAAGAAGATACACTTTCTACTCTAATACTATCGTTTAACATGAAAACTAACCTACTACAGTCAATTCTACGATTCTACATTAGTAACACATACATGCAACAAGCACCATAGTGGCAGATACATTCATATTGGCAGGTATAATATTTGTGTATACAGTCTGCGTGCGTGTATTTTCCTTTTTATGACCGTTTGGAATTCGATCCTTTCTCCTCGAAACCTGATCCGTGGGCTTCGCATCTCCTTTGAAGTCACAGAGGAGAGTTTTGGGACTTATCGAAATAGTCATAAAAAAGAGTCTCGTGATCCATTAGTGTCTGCCGGGCCGGAATCGATGTAAGATTTACAAACCAAAGGTCTGTGAATTGAGGCTTAAACACAGTTTATGGTGGGACCTGCTCATCCTTGAGACTGTGCAGACCCTACAGTTTCCCCCTTTCGGCCATTGAGGTCCCCGTGCGGATCTCGTTGGGCGGTAGCGAGGTCGGATGGCACAGGTGTCGGACAGCAGGTGGTCCCTACTGGTCCTCGGCCTTCGGGTCGTCAAAGGGAGAGTCCATTTCGATGAGATTTGGTATGTTCTCTGTGTTGGTGCCTCCTCTCCTTGGTTTCCTCTTGAAACCCCGGGGAAGGGTAGGCAGGCACTTGTCCATGGACTCTTGCATCCCCTTCATCCTCTTGAAAAGGATGAAGGCTAGGCCCAGGGTCAGTAGGTACCCGATTGCCATGGAGAGGCAAAGGGCTGTGTCGGCAGCAGTCCAAGCTTGGACTATAGGTGAGCTGGTCAGGATGGGCAGTCGGGAGAGTGCTTGGAGGGCAGTGTCGACAGGAGTAATGTCAATTAGCTGGGACCCCCCTTTCTCAATCCTCAGTTCCAGCTCTGGGGCCAAAGTGAGGTTGTGGTTCCTGAAAAAGGATGGGATCTCCAGTTCTGACTGGTACTCTTCACTTGAGATGTGGTACAAGGCCAGGTCATCGAGGTGGAGGATAGCACCCAGGGGTACCTGGATCCACATACTTTGACTGGGCAGGCTGACACGAGTGGCAGTGTCGTGCTGATCGTAAGTCAGGGTGGCGGTGCGAGTGGGAGTGTTAACAAGCCATCGATTGCCCACAATCTCAGCTTGTGTTCCAACGATTTGGGTGCGAGGCTTGGCCTCGGCAGGGCAGCGTGTGTCGCTGATCATGGGCTGTAACCCGCAGATTCCTTCAGTATTGTCTCTGAGGAAAGGTTTGCTAGGGCAGAGGTAATGAATGTCTTTGGTCAGCACACACATGCGTAAATTGGGAGCCAGGTACAGTTGGGGGTTGCTGTCGTGGTATGCTACCACAGCTGGAGTGTGTATCTTGATGTGGGTGTTACCCTTCTAAAACCCGACATTGACAATGTCTTTCAATCGGTAGATGTTATCTGGGTCGATGATAGGTAGGTTTAGGAGGAAGGCCAACTCCCTTTGTTCGGGGTCAACATGCAGTAGGATGGCACTACCCAGGGAGTAGGCAAGGTGGGTTTGGATAGGGTCCGTGGGTCTGCCGGCGGCAGAGGCCAGCATAGTTTGTGCGAAGCTCAGGGGTACAAGATATGGGGGAATCCTTCCCATGGCCAGGCTGTCCATGGAGGAGCTCACTTCCCGCAGCATATCTGTCATTAGAGCAGTGACGAGCTGAGTTTGGGCAAAGTCATTTTGGAAGACAGTAAACAGTTGCTTCATTGAATTCACTGTCTGGTTCAACAGGACACTGTGGGTGTTGAGAACCACTACGGTGCCCTTCAGAGTTTTTCCGATGCTTTGAAGGGTTTGGCCCTGAGTGGTGAGTTGTTCTCTCAGCTGGGGAATCTCTGTCTGAATTTCGGCCACATGCCGCCTTACAGTGGTTAGGCTCACCGCGTTGACACTTGACATGCCGAGGTTAAAGAGGGTCCCGACAGCAGCGGCTGCTCCGAGCAGAGCTCCCAAGAACCGTTTGGTGCGTCGGTTGTGTCCACTTAACTCGGCTTGTGTGACAGTCATTTTCTCCAGTTGGGCGAGCATGTGCTGGACGTCGGCCTCCGCGTGAGTGAGGGCGTTCTCCGTCCATCGGGCCCCTGCCCAGCTGTATTGGGCGACGTGGCTGGGATAGTGTGCTTTGTAGACAGTGCGGGGATCCAACCGCACGTACACTTTCTGAGTGTAAGTCCGGCAGTTGGTGATGAGGAGTCCCGGTTGTTCCCTCAGTACGATGCCGGATGCGGGGCCTGGTGAGGTGATGTCTGATTGCGGCTGTCCTCTGGTTGGCAGGAGGCACACGAGGCTGAACCACAGCAGCATCCTGTTACAGAGAAGAGGGGAGGAGAGAGAGAGAGAGAGGGGAGAGAGAGAGAGAAGCATGGTAGGTCAGCGGGGGAATGTCCGTGGTTGGTGAGGACAGTTTTCCGAGGATTGCACTGGGTTTAGCTTGCATTGTTCCCTCCCTGCCTTTCTCTGTCAACAGCCACATGTCTCTTAATCTGGTTACGGTGGACCCATTTGAAAATTGGTTCTTTCTGCCCCTGGCTCAGTTTGATTCGGTACGCAACCGGGGAGAGCTTGTCCACAATCTCATGAGGTCCCGTCCAACGGGGAAGGAATTTCTTTGACAGCCGTTGGGAGGTTGTTTTGGGTGGCTGAGCGAAAAGGTAGTACCAGACCCGGTCACCCACATCCAGTTCCTGGTGTGACGCTTTGCGGTCATAGTATGCTTTCTGGCCTTCCGCGCTTCGTTGAAGCTGCTGTTGGGCAAAAGCAAACGTGGTTCTCAGGTGTCGGTGTAGCTCGTCGAGATACTGGTGGGTAGTGTAGGCGGTGACGAGGCTGGAATCTCCCGGTTGGTACAGCAGGTGCAACGGCAGGGTCATCTGTCGCCCCGTCATCAGTTCAAAGGGAGACACCCGAGTTGATTCCTGCGGAGTGGCTCTAATAGCCATGAGTACCAGTGGAAGTTTCACATCCCAGTCTTTCTGGTTGGCTGACACATATTTTTTTAGCATGCTAACCAGTTTTATTGGTCCTTTCCGCTTGCCCTGACGAGATTGGATGGTGGCTGATGTGCAGTTTGCTCTGTACGCCCAGGAGTCTCCAAATTTGCTACATGATCTCGGCGGTAAAATGAGTACCTCTGTCGGAGTTAACTCTCAGTGGCAGCCCAAATCTGCTGAAAATGTGGTTCATCAGGAGGTATGCTGTAGTCTGGGCCGTGTCGTTCGGTGCTGGAAGACACTCTACCCACTTGGTGAATTGGCACACGACCGTGAGGAAATACCTGTTTCCTCTCGTCGATCTGGTCAGGGGCCCCACCCAGTCTATCTGGAGGTCTGACCATGGGAACGTGACTCCTCTGCGTTGCAGTGGAGCTCTGTGAGTTGGGTTTGCCGGTTGGAACTGGCAGCACACCAGGCATTCTCTAACATTCTCTGCCACATCCTGCTGCATGCCGGGCCAGTATGCCACTTGTTTCAGTGTCTGGTAAGTGGCTTTGGTGCCATGGTGTCCAGCACATGGTGCATCGTGGGCATACATGAGCATGACCCCCCTTTGGCCGTGTGGTACCACAAGCCGTGGCGCAGTGAGATCATCAGGGGCATACCACAGAATGTCTTCTTGGACACGCAGCATGTGCTTGACGTCGTGTAGCCGTTTGAGGCTAGGGTTGTCGTCAAAGTCAGACTTCGTGATCGGGGGGCAGGAGGGGTTTGAGAGGAGGTTTTTTACTGTGTGGATGGCAGAGTCCGAGGCTTGAAGGTCGGCAATGTCATTGTTGGAAATTTGTGGAGCTAACGATAGCGGCTGCGATGTGGGAGCAAGTACGGGAGCAGTGCGTTGGCTGCGGGTGACTGCTGCTACATCAGGGGTGGGTGTTTGGGAGGGGGGTGACCACAGATTACCCTGTAGTGCGCCCGTCTTGGCAAGGGCATCAGTTTGGTCATTCAAGTCTTTGTCCATGCCAGGTAGCTTCGAATGTCCTTTCACCTTTTTCCAGTAAACGATCATGTTGTGAGTTGTCGTGATATCGTCGCACATTCGGAACAGGTGTTGGTGTTTGACAGGCTTGTTGTTTGCGGTCTTGAAGCCATTTTGTTTCCAGCCTGGGAGGTGGCACGTGAAACTGAGTCGGGCATAGTTTGAGTCTGTGCAAATGAGGAGTTCTTTGATGTTGTGGGCCACTGCGATTTGGAGGGTGATGAGGATAGCAGCTACCTCTGCATACTGCGATGACTGGGAGCCCAAATTGAAGTGTTGTGGTGGGCAGGGTTGGTCGTTTAACCATAACACCTGCACCTGCCTTTAGGACGCCCTCATGGTTGTACGAACATCCATCGACATAGGCTGTGGGCATACCTTGGCACGCATTCTCTTCGAAGTACCGGTGGCAGGTCGGTTGCTGGTTTTGGGGTATTTCCGGCTCCGGTGTGGAAGCTGGAGTGTCATCGGAGCAGTTTTGGCAGGCCGCCAAGCCGTTGCCCAGAGCAGACTTGTGATTTTGGGCGTATCGTGCCTCGACGTTGCGCCCCTGGAGAGCCATCAGCCATGTGGCTATGCGTGAGTTGGTGACTACGCCATCTCGGATGCGTTGGCTGTTGAGGAAGGTGACAGGTTGGTGACAGGTCTCTATGATAACTTTTTGTGCCCCAATGTAGTTGGAAAATCTTTGGATGGCCCATACAGTGCAGAGCAAAGCCTTTTCACAGTCTGAGTATTTGCACTCCGGTGACAGGAGTGTTTTGCTGGCATACGCTACGACTCTTTTGTCTTGATCGTATCGTTGGTAGAGACCAGCGCTCAGGCAGTTCTTGGAGAATCCGGCTTCCAAGTAGAACTCCTTCTTTGGATCGGGGTAAGCCAGACATGGGGCTGTGCACAAATGTCGTTTCAGTTCATTCATTGCACTTGTTTGGGCGTCCGTCCAGACAAATGGGCAGTCCTTTTTCAACAGCGTAGTCAGAGGTCTTGCAATGTCCGAGTAGTTCTCAATGAACTGCCGCGAGTAGTTGCATACACCTAGAAAGCTACGCAGCTCTGAGACGTTAGTGGGAGGTTTGATGGTTTGAATGGCTTGAATGCGGCTGGACTGCGGTTCAATGCCCTGTGAACCAACAAGTAGACCCACGTAGTTGACTTTTGTTCGGCACCATTGTCCTTTGTGGAGAGCAATTTTGGCACCGGCAGTGGTCAGTTGGGTCAGAACATGGTCTATTTCTATCAGGTGGTCCACCACAGTCATACTTTTCATGAGCACATCGTCTACATAGATGAGGTTCCCTCTCATCCTTGCATCTGGACATGCTTTGTTCAGGAAGATGTTGAATTCGGCCGGTGAATTAGCATAGCCAAATGGGCATCGCGTGAAAGTGTACTGTCGGTTACCAAAGGTGAAAGCCAGCTTGTGTTGATCTGCTGGATGTACAGGTATTGTCCAGAATCCCGATGCCACATCCAGCGTAGAGAAGATAGTGGCCCCTTTGATTTGGGGTAGTTCCTGTTCCAGCTGTGTCATGGGCCACCGTGACAGCGGCACTTGCTGGTTCAACTTCCTGTAATCGATGGTGGGTCTCCACTTGCCGTTCGGCTTGAGAACGGGCCAGATGGGGGCTGAGTAGGTGCTGTTGCATGGCCGGATGACACCTTTTTCCTCCATGGCGCGAATGATCTCTTGCACTGGTTCGTGTGAGGTGATGGGAATTTTGTACTGCCTGACAAAGGTGGGAGGAGCGTTTGGGCGCGTTGGAATGCGCACCGTGTGGAGGTTAGTGAGGCCACAGTCTAAAGAGTCTTTGGCAAATGATGCTTTGAATTTGTACAGGACCTGCCTGAGTTTCTGGCGCACTGCCTCGTTCTTTAGGGCGTCTGCATCCTTCAGGATTTGTTGGACTTGAGACTCAAACCCTGGGAACGGCTCCTCTGTTGTGGTGTCAGCTGTCAGGCTGGCTGTCAGTGGTGCCATGTTTTCCTGGGTTTCACAGGCCGGCTGGCTAGAGACTTTGTATACTGCAAGATGTTGGTCCTCCATCAGTTCTGTTCTGCACACCTGTTCTGTGGGTACCGGCATGATGGAAGTGATGGAGATGGTCTTGAAGGGTGCGGTTAAGACCGTGTTGTCTGGGCTCCCTTCTGGTATCATAGCAGCTGGTATTGACCCGATGACTGGTAACGTGAGTTCAAAGTCATGGAAGTCATGGCTTACTAGCCATCCCAGCCGGTAGGCCTTGGGAATTCTGATGGGGGTAGCCATGCAGTTGTTGAGCAAGATGTAGATTGCACGGGATGACACTTCAGTGAGGGGTGTGGCTTCCAAGGTGAGTCCAAGTTCCACGCTTTCAGGTGAGAGTTGGAAGAAACCCAGTGTGTTGTTCAGGTTTTGGCCCTGCCTCATGTTGAGGCGAATAGCGACCCCTTTGGTGTAAGCGGGTACTACAGTTTCCTGTTCGTTGACCAGGAAGCAGACTTCTGGAATGGTCTGGCCGGACACGAGGTTCTCAAGGTCGACCGGAACAACAGGGGGCTGTACAGTCATTGGTGCCCACACTACCTCATTAACCATGTCCACGTGAGCTTTGAGGCGAATCAGGAGGTCTGCTCCAATGTAAACATCATGCGTTAGTTCTGGGAGGACCAGAAAGTAATGGGTTTGAAACCGGTCGTTCCATTTCAAGTTCAGAGCGCAGACGCCTTTGGCCGTTGTCATGGTTGACAGGCGAGAGTCTAAAGAGAAACGTGTGCGCTTGTTGACGAATGGGAGGTCCGGTGTGTTCTCCTTGAAGGCATTGAATATGTTATGGTTGATGGCTGAGTTGTCTGCCCACAGTGCGAGAACAGTGTCTGTGGTTGTTAAGCCATTCAGCTGCAGGTCTGGTGTGACCTTGGGGCAGAAGGAGTCAGAGTCTGTGGTGAGCTGAAGGGTGCAGAGCAACGAACTTGAACTTTGCCCTGGTGCTGAGACGGAGTTCCCGCGGCTAGCTGTGGGGTTTCCCGTGACCTCTGTGACCTGACAGTCTGGCTCAGGTGACCTGGGTGACTGGAAAGGCAGCGGTTCTCGCACTTGAGCCCAAATTTTCAACTGTCTGAAGTCCAATAGGGGCTCAAAGCGATCTTGCAAGTCCTTGCCAATGAGCAGGGGAAACGTGTCCATCGGTGAGATGTATACTGGGTGTACCAAGCTCATTGGACCGATGGTTAGATGAATGGGAGCTATTTGTTCAAGTTGGATCTCAGTTTGGCTGTATGACTGCACATTTAGCTCACATTTTTGTGATTTGAGAGTTCGATTTTGTTTCTTTGCTTCATGTCTGAGTCTTTCAAAAAGGTTAGTTGACATCAAAGTTAGGTCTGCTCCCGTGTCTACAAGGGCCTCAATCCTCACGTCGTTTTCCACAGTGGTGGCTATGTACAGCTTTCGGGCCACCCCCTTTTCGATAAGGTTTCCTAGGAGTCTTGGCACCGGGGCTTGGGTGCTGACCGGTAAGCAAGTGGGGCTGGTGTCATGTGATTCGTTTTGGAGGCAGACAACCAAAACAGCACTTTCTGGTACCGTGGCGTCCTGGTTGTCGGTGGGTTGATGTGAGCTGGTTTGCTCGGAGTGTGTGGTTGTTGGCTGAGGTGACTGTGTGATGAGGTCACTCGGTGATGCACTAACTGACTGTGGAGTAAGTGTCTGGTCGACTGTGAGTTGGGTGTGAGGTTGTGTTAAAGGGCTGTCAGGGCAGACGCTAGGGGCAGACCTTGCTTCTAGTCATAAGGAGTCCGACTTGTCCTTCTTGTCTTCCTTTTTGGGCTTTTTCTGGATCAGCTCTTTCAGAACTCTCAGAATCTCTGCAGACTCGGACATAACTGCGTTGCTCGGCTCCTGTGAGGGCTCGGACTTGGACTTGTTTGATGCATGTCAAGAGGCATTCTGTCTTTGGCGATTGGGGCTTGAGGCTCTAGCCGATGAAGGCCTGCCATTTCTGGGTCGCCGGCTGGTCTCCCATGTGGCGCCGCCCCTTTGATTGCTGGATGGATGTGGCTTGTCCCAGAATCTTTCAGAGCGTCCGCCCTGGTGCTTGGGATGGGCGCCCTCGTGGTGAGGCTGCCCTCTGCTGGCTGGGAACTGTCTTGCCTCTCGGTTGAACGGTCTGTCACTGTGTTGTGTGTGTGCGCCCTCTAGGGCCAGTTCTGGGCAGTGATCAGAGACCGGGTAGATGGTTGGATTTTTAACAGTCTTTTCAGATATGGCCCTTTGCTTGGAATAAGCTTTGTGGGCTAAATCTCGCAGCTGTTGAATAGACATACTCCGTGGGCAGGCCAGGACTCCCAGATGCTGACTTACTGCAGAGTGCAGGTTTCTAAGAAACAAAGTCTTAAAGTTGAAATCTTCCTCCATTCCTGGCTCGTTACGCGCTCCGAAGTAGGCCTTTCGTATGCGGTTGTAGTAGGCTTGTGGAGTTTCCATTCGGCCTTGTTTAAGATCCATAGCCGCGAGGAGCCCTTGGTCCGACTCAGGGTCAGAAAACTCTTTGATCAGAGCCTGTCGCAGCAGCTGGTAGTCTGATTTGACAGCTTCTGGCTGTCGATCCAGGAAGCTGCGCACGTCACGGCTGGACGTGATGCGGAGTAGATACAACTTGTCCCATGCACTCACGTTGGCCACATTTTGCAACAGGAAGTCAATGTCTTGCAAATACGCGTGCACGTCGACACCCCCTGCAGGGTTTGGAGTGAAAGTGGGGATATTCTTTGCTAGCTTGTCCAGCTCTTTGGGAGCCATGCCATAGCTCGCGGCGCGGCTTTTCTGGGGCGGCTCCCATCCCTTTGCTCCTGACCATGGTTCGTGGGGGCTGAACGTTTTGGGCAGCGGGCTTTCACCCCCCTCACGAACTAGGGACTCTGGACTGGGGCACTTAGGCCCAGGGGCCAGAGGGAACTGCATGGCGCGTGCGTCCCCTCCCAAGTCACTTTGGATTGGATTGGATTGAACTTTATTGTCCAGTCTGTTTTCACAGAGAGGAAATTTTTCTTTGACACTGTAACATACATTCACTACTTAGAAATCACATCACACATCAACAACACAATTCTATAATTAAACACTGTAAGAAAGAAAAATTAAAAATATCAACAGCCATTCTATCATTTCAATTAAAATACTGTACGATTCAAGATAATCACTGCCAATGGAAAAAAAGATCTTTTAAAGACATTTTTTCTAGCCAAGGGAATTTTTAGTCTACGTCCAGATGGGAGCAATTCAAAAGCAGAGTGAAGAGGATGTGTGTTATCTTTAAAAATCGCAATTGCCATTTTACCCATGAAATGATCGAACAAGCACTGAAGTGGCTGTTGTTTTTGTCCAGTAATCTTATTTGCTTGATTAATTATTTGTGAGAGTTTGTTCTTTTGTTTTAATGTTAGATTGCCGTACCATGAAAGAATATTATATGTGAGAATACTCTCTATCATTGATCGATATAACATGGTTAGGGTCTGCTGACCGATATTAAAGCTTCTCAGTTTCCTGAGGAGACCCAAGCGTTGTCGTGCTTTTTTATGAATGTACTCCACATTACTTTCAAAATTAAGTTTCTCATCTATAATTGTACCCAAATATTTAAAATTCGAGACCTGCTCTACAGTTTTTTCCTTTATAACAACTGGTTTATATTCGGATACGGTATCTACTCTTCTCAACTGATTTCTCAAACATAGCTCCTTTGTCTTTTCAATATTAAGATATAAAAAACTACTCTCAAACCAACAAATAATACTGTCAATATACTCAAAATATGAGGTGCAGTTCATTTCTTTCTGACATGAAACCAATGCCATATCATCGGCATATTTTATAAGGGTAAGGTTATCGTCATTGCACTTCAGTTCATTTATGTATACGGAAAAAAGTATTGGAGACAGTACACATCCCTGCGGTACCCCAGTATCTAAAACCAAGCAATCCGACATAACATTATTGACACAAACTCGCTGAGGGCGACCTTTTAAAAACTCCTTAATCCATAAAATCATCCAACTACTAGCACCTGACTCATAGAGGCGCTTTAAAAGAAGATGAGGTTGGACAGTATTGAAAGCGGATGAGAAATCCATGAAGAGTATTCGAACATAGGAATTTGAATTATCTAGATGATTTTGAACCTTATTTAAAAGAGTAAGAGAGGCATCCACAGTGCTCCTATTTGCCCGATAGGCAAATTGCATGGGGTCTATGCATGTCTCGATTTGGGATAACAATTCCTTACATACTATGCGCTCCATACATTTACACAGAATAGATGTGAGTACGATTGGGCGAAAGTCTTTGAGAGATTTAGCATTAGGTATTTTCGGCACCGGGATGACAATGGAATTCTTCCAGGCTAATGGTACAAAACCATTGTTCAGGAAGATTTGAAATAACCTTGTCCACACATGTCCAAGTTGTGCTGCACATTCTTTCAGGACTTTCCCCTTCAGGCCATCTGGGCCAGATGCCTTATACGGTTTAACTTTACGAAGCACTGTGACAACCTCCCTCTCCTGTATAATCATAGGCTGTGATTGAGTCATGGTCATCATTAATTCATTACTAACAGACAAATCATCATCATTAAAATCATTATCAAATCGTGAATAAAAAATATTAAGATTATTTGCAAAACAATGAGGGTCTTCATGTTTTTGAACTCTTTTCTTTTGTCTACCCATCATTGTATTTAAACCCTTCCATGCATCTCTTACATTCCCCGTTTTTAATTTCTCTTCAACATTCTCTTTATATTCATTCTGTGCATCTTTTATCTTACGTTTTACTGCTTTGTTTAACTCTTTTACTTTCTGCTGATCATTCTGCAAGAAGGCAATT
Organism: Chanodichthys erythropterus; assembly: GCF_024489055.1. Lineage (NCBI taxonomy): Eukaryota > Metazoa > Chordata > Actinopteri > Cypriniformes > Xenocyprididae > Chanodichthys > Chanodichthys erythropterus. Next base: position 3,201,476 of record NC_090223.1, on the reverse strand, counting down.
TTCTTCATGTTTAGGTAATGTTTCAGATCTTTGTTAATCCACGGCTTATTATTTGGATAGACTCTAATGTTCTTTGTTTGAACCACTGAATTTACACAGAAATTAACATAACAGGTTATTGTATCATTCAACAATTCATGATTACTACAACAGTCATCATCGTTAAAAAATAAGTCCCATTCAGTGCACTCAAAACAGCCTCTTAGCTTTTCTATTTCGTCCCTGGACCACGTTTGAACCTGCTGAACGGCAGGCTTGATCCTCTTTAAAAGCTGCCTGTATTTTGGTAACAGATGAATAACGTTGTGATCCGAACGTCCCAGAGGTGGATATAGCTTTGGCACATATGCACCTTCCACATTACCAAAGCATTTGTCCAGAGTCTTAACCAGTCTTGTCGGACAGGTTACATATTGCTCAAGATTTGGCAACAGCGTAGATACATTGCATTTATTAAAATCTCCAAGCAAGAAGACTGGGTCATCGGCAGAATTGCAAAGCGCTCTGTTGTAACTAGCAGCTATGCATTCAGCAGCAAGTGCAAAGTTTGGTCCTGGCACATAGACTAAGATAACTGTTATTTGTCCGAATTCGCGAGGCAAGTAGTATGGCCTCAAAGACACAGTCAATAGTTCATAGTGAGCAGAGCAATGTGTTTCACGTACCGTAATATTATTCGCCCACCTGCTACTAACAAACATACACAGTCCTCCTCCGATTGTTTTAGTTGACTTGGCACTGTCGCGGTCCAGACGGATTAATGAGTATCCTTCCAAGTATATGTTGTCGATCGCCTCCGTCAGCCATGTCTCCGTAATGCAGATCAGGTTAGCTCTTTTAAAATCTCTGTTGTATTTCACCAATGCTGTAAGTTCAAGCATTTTATTTTGAAGCGAGCGAGCATTAGTTAAAGTTATTGTAGGAAGAGGAAACCGACTGCCGCGAGATTTAAGTCTGTTTCGGATTCCGCCTCTAGAGCCCCTCCGTTTTGTTTTCTTCTTTCTGTTTGTTGTGTGGATGGAACAAACTATTTCGGAAGGTTCATGAAAGAACTTTGGTGGGGTTCTAACATTGTGTCGGAATCTCAACAGATCTTCGCGGCTGTAAAACATTGTCCTCATTAATCCATTGTTCCTTAGATTTCCCAAATCCACTCCATCTTCCAACGCAGACACACAGTCTATAGCGCATTTTAGAATCCAGAACACAACGATTATCTTAAAAAGCATATTGCTTTTAAAACGTGGACTGTTTGAACAGTTTAAAACAAACAAACAAGCAAGCAAACACACGAGCACACCAGTGTCTGGGGTCAGCACTTGCGCATGCGCCCCCAACCCCTTTCTCGTAAAGGAAAGCGAAAGGGGAAAACTTTGCAGTTTAAAGGAGTGTTTTAGTTCTCGGTGCACAATGTCCAATTCATCTTTTAAATGGTCTCTTTGCTGCCTCAGGGCAGTAATCTCGCTTCGGGCCTGTCTAAGGTGATTTTCACAGGCCCGAGCTTTAGCGTCTCTTTCTTTCAGTTCAATCTCGGCTCTTGCTAGGAGAGCTTCGCCCTGCTGGAGCTTTCCAGTTAGTTCCTCTCTGGATTGCTTCTCCATCTGCTCTCTGCACCCCGTCTCCACGTGGAGCTCTTCTAGGGCCTTTTGGAGTCTCTCGACTTCCTCTTGTAGTTCGGGATCAGATTCCTCTGTCGTCCTACGCTGATCTGGGGTCTCGAGGAGTAGCTGATCAAGACGACGTTGGGTCTGAGCCTGGTTCCTCCGGGCTTCCTCAGCCTGGAGCTTAAGCGCCGCGACTTCCTGCTCCAGAAGTGCGTTGCTCCTTTCGTTGAGCCTTGCCTGGGCGATGAGGTTGTGGGCGAGGCCTCCGATGAGTCTTGCCCATTCTTTGTGACTGTAGCTCTGCATCGGATCGTGGGCCATCAGTCGATTCAAGTCCCCGTCCAGCTGCTCGCGGCTCAGGTGCTGGAGGTCGCTGGCGGCATTGGGCAGGAACGGGTTGGTCATGACGCCCAGCCAGGTCTCGAGATGGTCCCAGTGGGTGTCAGGGCTGGATGCTCGTGACATAGTGGCTTCTACTGTTGACGAGAGAAAGACAGCACAACAAAGACAAGAACCAATGCAAGCTTGCGCAGGGGCTAACGGTTACGTAATACGTAATTAGATAGTTCTTTCATGTGGTTCCAGTTAACTGGTGCAGACAGTTAATGGAAGGTAGGTTAGACACTTAATTGTCGAACCAAGGATGACCCCGTAGGTCAATTCGTGTGAGTGAGTGCCGGATTGAAATATAAATTTTGACAGGCGGGGCTTTGCAAGTCCTCTAATGACTCTGGCTGCTCGGCCGTCTTATCTATTATTCAGCTTCCGTGGTGGCTCTCACAGGTTTTGCTTTTACGTGAACTGAAAAACAAACACAGCAGAAAGGCAAACAGAACTGAATGGGATAGATGCAATTAAATGAGAAAAATAAAGCAGACAACAAATCGAAAGGAATAGCCGTAGAATAGCAATAAAATAAAAACGTGAAGGGCTAAAGGGGAGAAATCCAGCTTAAACTTCCTATCGCCTCTGGGATTATGACGGGGCCAGGCGAGGGCGCTGTTGCGTCATAAAACTGAGAGGGAGGGTATGGCTTAAGAGTAAACGCGTTGGCCAGAGCCTAAAGGAATGAAAGATATGTAATATTTTGTAGTTTTCACTAAGGGAAGGGACTGTACGTTGTTACTCTAGGCCTGGGGTGAATTGCGAGTGCCCAGATGAGAACTCAGTGACGGGGCAGCCTCTCCTAGACGTTCCCACACCCGACTGCGGTGTCCGCGGACGTCCTGCCCTCCTTGCACCACGACGCAGCCTCTCAAACAGTGACCTTCAGCACAATTGCGTTTTCAGGCGAGGTATTAACGCCGACGGCCAGGTTGGCAGGTCAAAATTGAATTTTTCCCAACCCCTGAGTCTGACCCCGCAGGCAGTTACTCAAAGGGCGGTTCTGTCGAGCAGAAACAGGGAAATTAAACAAAATTGCCTTGGGTTCCAACTGGACTCGTCGCCTCCCTGCACCTGACACACCCAACCTGCTAATGTCTCTGCGTGCTGCCCGTGGTGTGAGGCCAGAAACGTCCTGCGATTCACGCACAGGCACGTGTCAGATTCGCCAGGCCAGGCAACTCCACTTCACTGGAACCCACTGGAACAACCGTCAACTCACCACCGGGTGCTAGAGGGCCTTGTCTGCAAGTACACAAACAGTCAAGTAAACACAACTTAATTGTACATTCAAATCTCAATTTAAATCTTGTTTAAACTAAATTTAAATAATCAAGTGTGTAGGATAACAGAATAGGGGTCTTAAATGAGCTGGAAGCCGGACAAAAGGCGAAATAAAACAAAACAATTCAGATGCACTTGATTCAAATTTGAATTAAAGCCTGTTCAATTAAATTTAAACCAGTGCATAGAAATAGAATGGGAGAGGAGAGAGAAAAGAAAAACACAATTCAGAGGCACTTGATTCAAACTTGAATTGAATTCTTGTTCAATTAAATTGAAATAAATGCACAGAAGAACAGCATGGGGCAAAGAGAGCAGAAAGCCTTCCCTATTTGTGAATTCCCTAAAGGGGAGTGCTTCTTGGTAAGCAGAATGCCAACTGATTGACACTCCTTAATCTTAAATTACAATTGAATGTTGTTCAATTAAATTTAAAAATAAGTGTATGAAATAAGGGAGGCTTGGGTGTGTGTGTGTATGTTATTGCCAGCCAATAACATACAGGACACAGGACTAAGAGTGAATGGAATACAGCATTAAGTAATACAAGGGAAAGAATTTCTAAAGTAAATAACCCAAATAACAAAACAAACAAAACAAACAAACAAATTACTAATAAAATAAAATAAAATAAAATAAAATAATAACTCAAGAGAAAGAGAGGGAGAAGAACAAACAAAACTGAGTTAAACCAAATGAGTAGAATGGAGTAACATAAAATAAAAATAGAATAGAATAGAATAAATCTGTGACCAAAGGAACCAAGGAGAGGAAAGGACACACAGATGGCAGGGAATTGACTTCCGGATCCGTCCACAAGGGGGAGCACTTCCAGGAAGTGAATTCTCTGGTTGGAAGGGCAACTTAATCTAAATTAAAAATTTAAAACGTGTTTAAACCAAATTTAAATAACTAGACCACCTTCCAAAAACGATTAAAAAGCATAACCATCAACAAACAGTTATAACAGCAACGTTGAAGTAGTCACGGGGGAATTTGGAGACAATTCAGTTCAAAGTACGGAGAGCAGCTTTAACTCAGAACGTCCACACGGTGGCGTTACTGAGTCCACACAACAATGAAGTAGGGAGGGGTGCCCCACCTGGACAGATTGCCCTCTGGCGTCTGGTCAGCGTTACTGCATCCACCTCCGTGATATTAAATTAGCGTTTCAGCTGATCTAACTGCACATATCACAAATACAACTTTTTAGAATCTCGGCGGATTCTTTGGTGCCAATTCACTGGACACTAAGCATGCAAATCGCGAGTACACAACTTTGGCATTCAGTCCCAAAGTTTTGTGCAGACTAGTGCACACGAACATGTAACGCTTGCGGGATTCCTTCGCCGCGGGTTACAAATCAACATTGGATCAGAATGTTGATATAGCTCCAAATCTTACACATCAATCGATAAACCAGGTGAACTGCTCTCCGATTAGATTTGTAAGGGGGATCACGTGGTTTGGGGTAGCTAGGCCAAACGGCGTAACCCAGGAGCGCCAGCTATACTATGAATTTTTGGACGACACAAATAATTCAGATAAATAGTGGCAAATATAACAAGGCCTTTTTCACAGATGGGAGAACTCGTCCCACAAATCTTTCAAAGCGCTGAATACGACTCAATTTGTTTATTCAAGCGGAAATTAATATTCAAAACTCTTAACTTACTGCAAAGATTGTCGTCCTTCACAGATAAGAGCTTGAAATTAATGGACTGCAGTGTATTTCACGTTCAACAATTTACTACCGTGTTTTTAGACACAAAGCAGTTTGTTAACGTATCTTCAAAGTGAGGGACGCGTGTCAACTCACTGAAGTATATAGCGCACGTTACACATCAAATCGCACAATTATTTATTCTAAATCGCTCATACACCAAAACCAAGTTTAAAACGTCCCCGCGTTCTCCACCAAATTTATGTGACGATTTGCACAGTTATTAATCAATTTATGGGTGGAATATGAATATGATAATTCATAAGGTTTTATGAATTATTATGCACATACCGACCCAAGGGGGAATTAACCATATATGGTGAATTAACTACAACGAATTATAATCAATCACATATATGATTAGCTCTGTTTTAATAATTATAGAGAACTATCGGTCCGTCCAGCAAACCGGTAAGTTCAACAGACTCTTACGACAGAAATATTACCCTCTGGCCGCGAAGATAAATTTCTATGGTAGCATCCAAATGTAAAGCCAGGATATTAGAATCAGAACGTTAAAGTGACTTGGTGGTGGCTGAATGAGCAAGTGAACAACATAAGCGTGGATATGATGAATTTAATACACAGAACGGGTAATACAAAGGTTATACGGATAAATGGACACAAGTAGATACAAGTACATATAGGTGAAAGTAAAGGCAGAAACGAAAGAGATGATCAAAGCATGGCAAACTGCAACAGTCACCTTTAAGAGCCAGCAAGGAAACTCAGCATTTAAAATCGTAAAAACGTTATACTTGCATAGGTTCGTTGGGGTGCTTAGAGTTTCGGAGCGCTCGATTTGATAGTTGTTACTTCTTCCGGAGGTTGTTTCGGCGAAGTTTCAAACGAAGGTTTAACTGTTGTAATATGACCGGAAAATAAAGAAGAGAGTCCGTCTTGACGGCAGGAACTCGTGCAGAAAACTTGGGCAGAAAACTTGTGCTTCGAAAAGACGTGTGTCCTTGTATTTTAAGGACAACAGGCCAGGACGCCTTCTTGATAACGTCCTCCAATGATAGCATTGCAATTTGGCAGTTTTCCACATCTCTTTGTCCTGTCCAACGAGTTAATTTATGGTATGTTGAATCAGTGCATTTTCTTCATAGTATTATTAAACATTGAACGATGCATTTGACAGAAATGTAACGTACATGAGTGGATAGCTCGGACTCACAGCTTTACAGAGAGATCAAACTTGACAGGTGTCTTTCATCCCATAAAGAAGATACACTTTCTACTCTAATACTATCGTTTAACATGAAAACTAACCTACTACAGTCAATTCTACGATTCTACATTAGTAACACATACATGCAACAAGCACCATAGTGGCAGATACATTCATATTGGCAGGTATAATATTTGTTTATACAGTCTTTATGTAGGGCTTTGTATGTGTGTGTGTGTGTGTGTCTGTGGGTGTGTGCGTGTATTTTCCTTTTTATGACCGTTTGGAATTCGGTCCTGTCTCCTCGAAACCTGATCCGTGGGGTTTGCATCTCCTTTGAAGTCACAGAGGAGAGTTTTGGGACTTATCGAAATAGTCATAAAAAAGAGTCTCGTGATCCATTAGTGTCTGCCGGGCCGGAATCGATGTAAGATTTACAAACCAAAGGTCTGTGAATTGAGGCTTAAACACAGTTTATGGTGGGACCTGCTCATCCTTGAGACTGTGCAGACCCTACAAGAGATATCCTCAGTAAAGTTTCTCCAGTTTTTCAGTCCTGGTGTGTGTTGATGTTGTTTTCTGAGGGTCCAGCAGGAGGCGCCAGATATCTGGAAACACCATCATTGACAGAAACCTGTTCAAATGCTCAAAGCAGTGGAGATCAGAAACCAGTAAGAGGAACAACAGAAAGATGTCAGTGATCGACACACCTGAACTCAGTAAAGAGGGTCATAATAACTGAAATACTGACACAACATTCACTTCATTTGGACCGCACGCTTTAATCATTGTGATTACAGTAGGTTCACTGAGGAGGAGAAAAACACAATGAAAGAAGTGTTTGAGAACAGATGGAAAACTGCAGATTAATTTCACCCACAAAAATCACTGAGAGAAAGAAAATAAATCCATTGAGCAGATCTTCAATCCCTCATACAGAGCTGAGAAACTGATTCTTCTGCAACAAGAAGTCTGCAGTTTCACAGATCTTAGAGACTGAGAGAGAGAAATATAATGTTGATAAAGCAGAGAAACACATTAAGAGGAAACTGGATGAGAAATGGAGTCAGGAGCACAAGAAGATAATGAAAACAATCATTCTGAAAACTAAACAACACGAATAATAATATCTAGAATATATTATCACATATAAAGTCTAAAGTGTGAAGTCGGACATTTCCACATTTGTGTTTGTGTATTTGTGTAATAAAAGTGTCCATATATAAAACTGTGATCATTTTAACTTTGTATATTTGTACAGTTTGTTACCACACGTTTACACATATTTTGTTCTCCATTTTTTTCAATAATACATATGTTTTGTTTAAATGTTTAAACCGTGCACTCTAAAAAATGATGGGTTAAAAACAACCCAAGTTGGGTTAAAAATGGACAAACCCAGTTATTGGGTTAAATGTTTGCCCAACCTGCTGGGTAGTTTTATTTAACTCAACTATTGTTTAAAAATTACAGTATTGCTTACTTAAAATGAACCCAAAATATCTTGAAAATTAGCATTCATTAATATGTTTAATAAATGAACATTTTAATTTCATTTTAGATTCATTTTACGTCAGCCGTATAGTCATTTTCAAACAATAGTTGAGTTAAATAAAACTACCCAGCAGGGTTGTCCATTTTCAACCCAACTTGGGTTGTTTTTAACCCAGCATTTTTTAGAGTGTGTGATTCATTAATGTTTTATACTGGATTTCTAAGAAACATTATTGGATTGTCATCTGAATTATCTGAAATTCACTAATATAGTAGCAGGATCTTCTGCTCCTACAGGTGAGATAAATATCTTTGACTGTATGTTGTTATTTATTTATTTAATGCTATATGGCATAATTTAATCATTGTAGGTCGGCAGGAAAAACATTAAGCCCATAACCTAACTACATTTGTATTTGTTTATTAATAATGGATTGCAGATCTGCATAAAGTTGAGTGTTTTAGAGACATTTTAAGGTAAAAAGGAAAGTGTTTTGACTGCAGCAGAAATCTGCCGGACGGGTGTTGTCATTTCACTGCCCTCGATGTAAGAAGTGTGTGTGTGTTGATGACTGGATCTGACTGTACATGTCTGTCTGAAGAAAACTGACTGCAGAGGAAGATTACTGAGAAAAATAACAGAAAATAACATTTGCTAAACGAGCTAATTTAGCTTTTAATTCATCTGAACAAGTTGATGTTTCAGTAGTTTGTGGTTCTGATGTAGCTGTGAAAATAAACAGTAAATCTGCTGCATTATGTGATATTAAAGAATCATTGTTCAATATCCTGATAACAAATTCATCATTGGTAATGATTTCAAGAGTAACCTGAACCCTTTAATAACCCATGTGCAATCTAGATTTGAGTCAGGGACAGACAGAAGGGTTATGAGCTGTGCTCTGAGGGGGTGGAGAGCACTTTAGGCACATAACTGTGCCCTGGATGACGTTACAGTCATTCGGCCCAAACTCAATCAGGAAGCCCTGCGACTCGCTTAACCAAGGCCAGTGCTAACAAAAGGGTGGTTGTTTCATGCTCAGCTCAGTGTCTGAACATGTTGTGAGGGAATCAGCTCCTCCTCGAACAGGTAAGAACAGGTAACTAACCGCAGGAGGAACATTTCACTGCATTCAAGAGAAAGTAAATCTAAACTACTGCTGCTGTTCTCTCCATTTTTCCTTTGACCAAATCCTTGTTTCACGCTTCATTTAAAGAATGTAATTTATGAACGTTTTCTACTGCATTTGTTTTCTAAGCACATTCTTCTTGAGATCTGTCTGTAGTCACATTCACTGAAGATGGCGGAGGGATCTTCCGCACCTGCAGGTATGAATGAAATATCTTCACATGCAATCAACCACAGTGTATCCGATGATTTCGTTTTTTGATACATGTTTATGGAGAAGTTTCAGTTGTGTGAGTCGTGTATCCTAACAATCTTTCATGTAGTCGTAGTTTTGAAGCTCTTTCACACCAAAGGTGACTGAAGTAGCAATTTCAGTAGTGTCAGTTTTCACAAAAGCTAACACAGTATAACACCTGCTGGGCAGTTCATCAGTCTAATGTGAGGAATAACAAAATAAATATAGCCGTACATTTAACTAAAGTATAGTTTAATCAATTCATTCATTCATTCATCCCTGTTGAATAATTTAATGGTTGTACTCTGAAAAAAAGGGAAAATACTGTGTTATTTAAAGTGCATTTTTATAATGGTCTAATCGAAACCCATGCTTTAGATTTAAACCTGTTTCGTTTTGTTTGACTAAAAGCAAATTAACCTCATATCTTGAAAATAAATGAAACAAGAACGTTCAAACTGTGAACAAACAAATATATTCTATGACAAATATGTATTTTCAATACTGTTAAAATGGTGTACAAATGTATGTAAGGCCCGCCTAATAGGTCCAATGACGGTTTCCCACAGGACGGGGAAGGTTTAAGCGTGTATGCCTTTTCAGCGTCTCTGTGAAGTTCACTTAATTTCACTCGTTTAATCTGACTCCAATTTCAAATGATTCTTATTCTAAGGGTTGTGTCTCCAATTAGAAATTAATCATTTGTTATGTATTAATTTAGATATTCGATTATTCTGATTACCTTATATCTTAAATTATTTCGTTCACTGCAGTCCCAGTATCGCTTTAGAAGAGTTACTTCGGCCGATTTGAGCACTCTTCCCGGACACAAACTCGTCAGTCTGACCTTAAACATTGGATGCAGGGTAAATATCTACCTTTAAGTCGGTCGCGCTCTGCTTACTCGTAACAAAAAGCATAGTTTTGATATATTTACGAAAACTGCAACTTATTTAAGGCAGTGATTGTCAGAAATCGAAATGGACTTAATTGACGTGCCCTATGCTCCATCTATTAAACCTTTCGTATGAACAATCCTGAACACAGATTTGAGGTAATACCTTCACTTTGATCTACTAGAAATAATGGATTAAGAATAATACAGAATCAACCAAATATAACATTTTATTTGTCAAGTAAAAATATATCATGCCAATTACATTACAATTAGACAATTAGAAGCCAATTCAGAAATGATAAATGCATAACATCGATTACTCAAAGAAATGCATATACACAGGGATGGGTGAATGTCCTCAGACATTCACCCATCTCTGGGGGGCCTCTCCTACAGATGATCCCCCCTGACTGCTTTGCTCTTTACCTTTTATACCAGAACCAGAACAAAAGGATCGTAAATGTTTATTACACCAACACCTGTTTTGGGGGAGAGGAGAAGAGACACCACCCAAAAAGAGGACAGAATTTTCCTTAATTTTCCATCTTCTTCATAATTCTAGTGACTGCTATGAAATTGAGACCGTTTTACCAATCGCACTGAGACAAATTAAATGATATCAAACATGAAAAGGGAAAATAGATAAACAAGTTACATTATATGTTTTGAATAACTTTCAGTGACTTGAGGCAGGGGGAAGGAGAGTTTGTGTGTGTGGTGGGGGGAGGCGCTGTCCTTTTGGGGTTAGGGCGAGGCGTTGTCCATTGCTACTTCTTTGAGATCTTCTTTCCAGATTAAAGTTTTATTACTTTATTGCAGGACGCTTGATCTCAGTTTTTGTTTAGCAGGAAAATCAAGCCTTACAGATGGCCCCTGGCCCCTTGGGGCAAATTCAATGAGTCCCTGAGGGGCCACTTTTGAACATTTCCTGCTTCCAGAGTGTCCATAGGCTGTCACCTAGCAGCGTCAGCTGATTGGTGAATGAGTCAAGTCGTTACCTGAAATAATCAACATTAAGGCAAGTTGAACATTAAGATGAAAGTACTGCAGGATGCATCTCTGTGACACACAGTCCCTTTAGTTGTGTACTGTGCTGACTGGATGCTGTAGCAGCTGGAGATGTCTGTGATCCTCTTGGTCAGGTTTGCTTCCACCTGCACTTGGCTGTGGTGGTATTCTGACTGTAGAATGACTGGTTGTACCAAGTCTGTTGTGTTGGTCAGCACGAGCAGAACGTGTCAGGAAAGTCTCATTGCACTTTTCGGAAACACCTGTGTCCGCCCCAGGTTTAATTGATCCTGTGAGAAATCCTCGGTTACCTTTAAGTAGAAGGTTTGGTTTGCCGGGCAGGTCAAATCTCCATGGGTGAAGGATTCATTCCACTGATAATGCTCCATTGCGTGCAGGACACCTGAACAACTTCTGAGTGACCATTCAATACTTGAACACTGATGAATTTGGTGTCATTGTAAGATGAGGAAAAGGGTTGTTGGAGAAACAGAATAACACAAAATAACACATGATGAACATATCAAAAGTGCGAATGGTAAACAAGGTCTCTCTTTCAGAGTGTGTTTGTTTGTGTGTGTTTCAGAGTGAGCAGGTCTCATTTAATCACCAGATTCTTCACTATCATATATGATAGTGGAATTTAGACTTGGTCTGGATGAGTTAAAGGTAAGTAGCAAAGAGTCTAAATAACAGGTATATTTACCAGTGGTATGCATAATTAAATATATCACATACTTAAACATGGAAATACACAATTTCATAATTACAATTATAAAACTGTCTCTAATAGTTGTTTTAACTGCACATCCTTAATGCAAAACTAAGGTTTCATTCAAGTCAATTAGAGAATGGAATTTACAGAAACAGAGATTTAAAATCTTTTGTTTAGCTTTTTCAACCATCATCTGTGCATTTGATGTACAGGCTAAGTCACACTCAAGAATACGAATCTGACTGGAAATTACGTAACAGATTGACAGAAATGCCTGCATTTCAATTCTAGCTGTTTATTTTAATTTGTCATTAGTCATATGTTGGAAACTAGGGGGCCCTCCTAGTTTGCAACAATGCCAAGGACTGAAAAAGACCAGTTACATCACTGAATAGGTCTCATTTAGATTTCGAATTTGTAATTTGAATGATCAGAAATTCCATTAATTGATGTGTGACTAAAGTCATGCACATGTCCTGCATATTACAGTGCTTCCATTATACCTCAAAATTGACACAGTTAAAAGGAAAATAAATTATGACAATAATTTCCCTTGTCCTATATGTATGAAGGTGAATGATATGTTAGGTTTGCCTTATGTGAATAATTTTAGCCTAGATAGTCTTATGATCTATGCTAGGGAGAGATGTTGTGAGTTTGTAGTGTGTGTTCTGTATGTTTGTGTAGAAGATGGGTGGTGTCTATATTACCATAATTGTGTTGCATAATTTAGTTCCAGTTCTACACTGGGAGGCCATGTCTCTATTAGTGTCATGAGATGTGGATGGCCCCGTGAAGTTTCTACACCCCCATCTCCTGCGTGTAAAGTTGTGTATTATGGCCCTTAAAATGGCAGCTGTCAATCCTGAAAAGGAAACAGACACACAGGAAAAACAGTTTATCTTGAACCTTTAAACAAATTATGTTAAGATAGATAGTGCTATCTTAATTTTTCTTAAATGGTCTTATCCAGGCAGTTGTTGCAAATGGCTTTAATCTGTTAAGATTGTATGCCATTAGAAGAAAATGTGTTTTAGATTACAGAGACATAGATCATTATTATGATTTTGTTTCTGCAAAGAAAAGGCCAGATAAAACTGAATGTTAGTGGTCAGATCTGACTGCTGGTGTTAAGCGTTGTCAGAGAATCTTACACCTTGAGTTGCTATTGCAGCTGTGCTTACACACACTGTTGTGTTGTGAGTTTTATCACACCCGGGTTTCCTGGGGGAATCTCACACTTATCAGATCTGTGATTAGGACACCAGATCACCTTTTGTGGTGCTGTGCTGTTTGTTTAGCAATTGGCTTTTATGGTGTCATTCAAATACTTGACCATTTGGACCTCTGTGGTCTGTAAAAACAGAAGAGTCTCTGCCTGATATTAACATTTCACACAACTTTAATTACATGTCCAGTAAAATAACTTCCCTGATCAGATCCCATATGATCTAGCGCTCTCAGAGAGGAGTTTGCTAACACTTGTCCACTTTGTTTATGGTGGTTGCAAAGGAAAATCAAAACTTGTACATCCTCTTGTCACTGGGTTACAGATCAATAGAATCGATTTTTTTTTTTTAATTCAGGTTTTGATCTTGAATGGATTTAGCCTATTCAAGATATGACAATCGGGTTGATTGTTTTAGTTAATAAATACTGGGCGTTGTAATTTTCTCATTAAAGATTCTTGCACAGATAGTAGATAAAGAAGTTATTTTCCATTAATTTGATTCCTTCCTTCCATTTTTCTTTCTTAACAGTTTAATGCAATTGTGAAGCACATTGTAGCCTTATGGCAATTTTATGCTCCTGTACATGGTGTAACTGCAGCTATATGGAAGATAGCTGAGTGTTCCACTTAGGAGACTAACAAATTTAACACAGACACACATGTTGTACAATTTCAGTACTAGTTATTCCAACTTACACAAGACACATGGCCTAGAATGCATAGCATCTTCTACACCCTTAAACCTAAGTGTGTCACGCATCACTTACAGTAAAGCAGTCATGTGTTTTAAAGAATAAACTCAACTAGTCTAGGTGCACATGTAGTAGCACAAACAACTAGAATGTGTGTTCTATGAGAACAATGTGTTTAACACAATTACAAATTTGAATCCTTCCATTGATTCCTCATAATTCTCTCAGCACTAATAGTGCTTCCAACTTCTGTCTACATTCTGGTTCCATCTTACTACATTCTAATTCCTTCTGCTCCTCTCCAAAATCCTTTCTTCTTCCAAACCATTGCTTGAATCATCATGAGATTAAAGGCCATCCTTGGCCATCATAATATAATATATCATGATGTGATCATAATATAAATTATATTATATTAAAATAGTATAAATTAAAAATAATTTTATTTGCTGGTATCAAAGGGTCTTGGCTGAGTAATTTGTGAAGAGTGACTTGTTATCACCTCACTGATCTTTTAGAAGGCATCTGGCCCTGCAGCTACAGCTGTGATGGCATTGCACTGTGTTCACAGCAACAGGCTAAACTGGAAACAGTTACAGACTTTGATACTGTGAATATTGGGTCAAATCATTTGCTCAATTAAGATTTTTGTGACTACAATATAGAATTGGACACAATTTTCTTATTTTTGGGCTAAGATGTCATCAATTACACTCCTCTGAGAATCTATTTGGATATGAAAAGAAAGGTTGGACAAACACGGGTCTGATTGAGAGCACAAAGATTAATTGTTGGTCTGTTTGTTTTTTCAGTTTCTTTTGAGACACTGAACAACATACAAGAGTGCAGTAATTTTTTAATTCTGAACTAAGACCAAGGTAAAAGATATGTTTTATAAGACTGAGCATATCCAGTACTGTTTACAAGATTTATGACATCAGTCGTAAACTTTCTTAGCACCTCTTGAAATTTCTTTTATGAAACAAAGACAAGCTGGGCATTTCCTCTGATTGGGTGAAACCCTCAAGCTTGGTTACAAATCTCTCAGTGACATCATAATTATCATTATACACATCAATTTTAACATTTAGTGTATTTTCCCAGATGCAGTCTCTAGGACTTCTGCATGGCAGCAGTTCTCCAGGACTGAGACAGAATTATGCCCAAATCTTTTCTTTTGAAAACTTTTTAGTTTTACAACATTGTTTTGTCCAGCTTTACATTCCACACACAAAGGATTCCAGTGAGAGATTTTTCTCCCTTGTTATCTTTTGGCTTATCCAATCACAAGATTTTTTCACAACGTGACCATTTGCTTATTTTCAGCATTGCAACGTCGTTGCAGCAAGACAAATAAACATGTAGCTGGGCATTCTTTACCTCAGAATTTACAGCCCTCTGTTGAATACCAGAATAAAATTTGGATGATGTTATTCCAATTTAAGGTTAATCTCTTGTTGTGTGAGCAAACAAGGAGATCTTTAAAGTTTTAAGCAAGGGATATCATTTCTCACCTACGCTGCTGCTATCATGTCCCTGATAACATGTGGTTGTATAATTCTCCAGCCCCACCGGATTTCGGTCTCCGGTCTTAAATCTATGGGTATGCCGACCCATTCTACAAATGTGTAGGATGCAATTATCTTTCCCTCAACACTTCTAAAAGGCAAATAAGAATGGACTTACCACAGCTGAAGAAAGAGAAGATGATCAAGCCTCTTACTTGTTGCAAATCCCAATTTTCCACTGAAAAGACACTCGCCAACAAGATATGGGAGATCACGGAGGGAACGTCACCACTTTGTAAGGCCCGCCTAATGGGTCCAATGACGGTTTCCCACAGGACAGGGAAGGTTTAAGCGTGTATGCCTTTTCAGCGTCTCTGTGAAGTTCACTTAATTTCACTCGTTTAATCTGACTCCAATTTCAAATGATTCTTATTCTAAGGGTTGTGTCTCCAATTAGAAATTAATCATTTGTTATGTATTAATTTAGATATTCGATTATTCTGATTACCTTATATCTTAAATTATTTCGTTCACTGCAGTCCCAGTATCGCTTTAGAAGAGTTACTTCGGCCGATTTGAGCACTCTTCCCGGACACAAACTCGTCAGTCTGACCTTAAACATTGGATGCAGGGTAAATATCTACCTTTAAGTCGGTCGCGCTCTGCTTACTCGTAACAAAAAGCATAGTTTTGATATATTTACGAAAACTGCAACTTATTTAAGGCAGTGATTGTCAGAAATCGAAATGGACTTAATTGACGTGCCCTATGCTCCATCTATTAAACCTTTCGTATGAACAATCCTGAACACAGATTTGAGGTAATACCTTCGCTTTGATCTACTAGAAATAATGGATTAAGAATAATACAGAATCAACCAAATATAACATTTTATTTGTCAAGTAAAAATATATCATGCCAATTACATTACAATTAGACAATTAGAAGCCAATTCAGAAATGATAAATGCATAACATCGATTACTCAAAGAAATGCATATACACAGGGATGTCTGAGGACATTCACCCATCTCTGGGGGGCCTCTCCTACAGATGATCCCCCCTGACTGCTTTGCTCTTTACCTTTTATACCAGAACCAGAACAAAAGGATCGTAAATGTTTATTACACCAACACCTGTTTTGGGGGAGAGGAGAAGAGACACCACCCAAAAAGAGGACAGAATTTTCCTTAATTTTCCATCTTCTTCATAATTCTAGTGACTGCTATGAAATTGAGACCGTTTTACCAATCGCACTGAGACAAATTAAATGATATCAAACATGAAAAGGGAAAATAGATAAACAAGTTACATTATATGTTTTGAATAACTTTCAGTGACTTGAGGCAGGGGGAAGGAGAGTTTGTGTGTGTGGGGGGAGGCGCTGTCCTTTTGGGGTTAGGGCGAGGCGTTGTCCATTGCTACTTCTTTGAGATCTTCTTTCCAGATTAAAGTTTTATTACTTTATTGCAGGACGCTTGATCTCAGTTTTTGTTTAGCAGGAAAATCAAGCCTTACATGTATTAATTTGATTGCAGAGCCAAGGTTCCGCCCACACACTCTTCTGATTGGCTGTTGTTTTGATTTATTTTTGTCATGTCTGGAATTGCCGCTGGAATCTCACAGCATACAGTGTCTGCTTAGACACGGTCGCATTTAATGTCCCACAATGGGATGGGGAATCCTGGAGTGCATGATGCAAATTAAAGTTCAGGAAACAAACAACGGAGAGCAACACAGGTCTTTTTTTTTTAAGTGTAATCGAGATCCCATCATTATTGAATAATTGGCTAATATCAGCCTGCTCTTAAACCTAATGTGAAAAAATAAACATTTATTCATACACAATATATTTCCATTATTCCAGATAAAAAAAAAAAAAATAAAATAAAAAAAAACCTTTGGGGAGAGAAGTTGTGTTTGTAGACTCCAAGCAGCAAGTGCTTGTTGATAAAATTTAGAGAGCTTAATTGACCCTTCACCAGGAGTTTGATTGACAAGCGATCTAACCAATCAGAATGCCGAATCCGCCATTTTGTCTGACAAAGCAGTCAGCAGTTAGAAGATTAACCTCGGTGGAGTTAAACTTGAAAGATTGTGTATATTGACGTCTTTCCGCATTTGAAACAACATTCATTCTCATGTTCATTCATGTTTATTTGATACTATAAATGGACTAGTAGGAAGATTACGAGCCTCTTGAGCTGAGGCGCTACAGCAATCTGTCACGACCATGGTCACAGCAAATTAAAGAGCCACAAAACTGTTTTTGTTGTTTGAATTTCTTTAAAAACTACACAGAAAGCTGGGTTTGAAAGCAGGGACTTTGTTTAATATAATAAGTAACCTGGTTTGTCTGTCGACGTGTTGTCAGTGTCCTCTTTGCTCTGCGATGTATTTTTCACTGCATGTGGCGTGACAGCGCCACGGCTTGTCGGACAAAGCAACAGTAACTTTGCGAAGGGTCAATTGGAAGTTTTTTCAATTTTATAGTTGCACATTAAAAGGAATTCAATGCCACCCAAGTGAGAGAAAATTGTAAGAATTGAAAATATCTAAAGATATTTTAAAATGAACAAAGACATTTGCTTTACTGTTTCAACCCCCTCTCTCTTGCCAAGGGCCATTTGGAAGGCTCAAAGGTGTTGATAGTGATCAAGCCCTGTAGGCCAAGATGTATGTACATCGGGGGTCTACAAATGGTCACACCTTTAGTACAGTGGGGGGAAGTTTAAATCTTCTGATTGGTCAGTTTGAATGTCTCACATTTGAGTTTCAGTCACATGGTCAAGGAAGGGATAAAAGAAGATTTTAACTGTTGCTCTGGTCTCTTTTCTATGCTCTTCTTTCTTGGATCTCGGGCACTCTCTTGCCCTCTTCCTCTTTCACTCTCTCTTTCTCTATTTCTCTTTCTCTCTCTCAGGTAACTTTTTCATACATGCTGGGTACGATTAATGGTATATGATTTTATTATCTCATACATCTATTTTGTAATTATTTTAAGTGTAACCATAATCAGATATTGTCATTAAACCCTTTCAATTACAAATGATGTGCTAACTATTTTTGTTTTAGTATTAACATTAATGTGCTCCCTATTGCAATACAATATTGTCACACTATAGCAACGCTCTCCCACATATTTTGCTATTGTAACTGCGCTTATTTCCGTCGTTGGTATAAGTTGCAGTGGGTGGTAATAGACAAGAAATGTACAGTTTTCTAAAATCTTACTGATGAAGTTTCTTTAGTCGCTCGGCAAACCTTACAGCCTGAACCCCTGTAGGAGTTCCACCCTTACAGATGGTGCCGAAACCCGGGATCCCTTGCAGTGAGTTTTCTGAAATCTACTTTGATCGGTCATCAGAATGAGGACATTTTTTCACAGTTGAATTTGTGAATGGATTAAAGCTGACCATCTCACCAAGGAATGGGTAAGTCTGTTTTAATTGTTTAATGGTATGATATTCAGATCTCCTCAGGGATGGAAGGGAAAATTTCTGAAAAGAGTGACGTATTATTTGCTTTATGGAGCAAAAAAGTTGAGCCTATCTTTAATGGGAAATACATACCAAAAAATCTCAATTCAGATGATGACATTCTTGCATATTGGGACATAATTGGTAAACATCATAAGAAATCAAAACATGGTGAAATAATTGAGGCTTTAAACTACATGCGTTATAAACGGCTACATGAGTTAACAACATTTCTATTTTCAAGTATAGACGCTAAATGTAAAGAAGTGCATTCTAAAAATGCAGAGGTACAAAAGTGTGAGGCAAAGATTCAGGATCTTCAGTCACAGCTGGATAATTTACTAGCTGAGCAGTTAGCTCTGACTGAAAAGTGTAAAAAACACAAAGAGACCATTGCAGATCTCAAGGCTAAGCTAAATGCTCAAAAGTTTTCCAAAACGCTTAACAGCGATGGGGCTAAAAAGCATGTTCACTTCTTAGATGAGGTGAATTGCTCTAATGAATCTGGAATGTTTTGTTCAGAGGCCACTGCTCAAGAAAGTTTGCCTATTTCAGTTCTTAAGGTGATGCAGCACCGTAATAGCGCAGAGTCATGTACCAGAACGCATGGTGTTCAAGCATTTGAGAGTCATGGAAATCCTCAAACTCCAGGAGAACACAGCAAACAACCCGGTGGCAAAGAGAACAGGTTTTGCAGTTCCTGTCAGAAAATAGGCCATACAGAGGACAAATGCTGGTCACTGGGTAGGGGTAGACCTCCTCCTTATTTTCAGAAAGGTAGGAAACCACATTCTAAGAGCAAATATCAGTGCTCATTTGCAGGAAAAACTCTAAGTGAGTTAACTGCATTGTTCATGCAAGGCCTCCAACTTTTAACTTCACTTGCTAGTGGATTAGCAGCCCAATAGCGATCATCCCTTTTGTATTTTCAAATCTATAATTGTGGTAAACACATTGTGCGCATAGAACACATTAAAGTTGTTTGTGATACTATATGTACACATAGACTAGCTGAGTTTATTTTTTAAAACACATGGTTGCTTTACTGTAAGTGTTGGATTAAACACTTAGGTTAAGGTTGTAGATGTTATTCATTCTAGGCCATGTATCTTGTGTTAATTGGAATAATAAGTGTAGTACTGAAATTGTGTAGCAATTTCAAGTTGCACGTGCACTATGTTGAATTTATTTGCCTCCTAAATGGAAAACTCAGCTATTTTCCATATAGCTAGAGTAAAACCATGTACAGGAGCATAGAATTGCCATGTGGCTACAATGTGATTCACAGTTGCATTAACCATGAAAATGCTTTCCTCACAACAGGATTCAGTAACTCTGAACTTTGCACTTTATCATGCTCTCTAACAAAAACATTGGTGTTGAAGGTTTTTGAGCCGGATCAAACCTCATGCTCACATTCTCATGCTGGCTCCCTGTTATAACAGGACCAAATTTGCATCACAATTGTAAAACGCCCTCACCTTTGTTTGGAGCATGATTGAATTTACACATAGCCACAGCTAAATGCAGCCACATAGATTTGATCTTCACACAAAGTCAAATCTACATCTACATATGTCTCACAAAATGTTTGCATATAATGTTTTTGTTTTTAAGTCTTTAAGTCTAGACTGCACTATAACTGTGAATTTCATCCAGTTGTTGTTGTTGTTTTTTTTACTTTGGATTTAATAAATCACTTAGTTATTTGTCTCACCAAATTAAATATTAAAATGTTAGTATTTCTCATTCTACCTAAGCACAAAAGGTATATTATCATAAATGCATTTGAAACAATTCTGAAGCATATTTCATTTGTTTCTTTGTATTTTGTCCATTTGGCTTGTAACAATGTTTTTGGACATTTATTCAATTGAATCTTTGTATTGGTTACACTGAATAATTTGTTAATACTCTTCATGAAATGGGGTGTTTTAAACCAACATTTGTTGTTTTGTTATTATGCAATTTATTTCAATGTTTCCAGAAACAATGTAAGAGCTTGTAAGATCTTCTTTTATTCTCACCTTGACCACTTTATCAAGTACATCAATTTAAGGGCATATTGCCAGAGACAAATTTAATCTGACCACATCAAACCTCTGACCAATGAAAACTGCCATATGTATGCTTTTGCTGTTTGTTGTGTTATATGTTCTTTTAAATCACAGGGTCCCTGCTGCCAAAGTTCAAATCCTGTGTCTTGTCTCAAAGGAGGGACAACTGAGTTCTGCCATTATCAGTACCTGATTCTTGTGGAGGTGTGAAGTGTTCGATGGACGATTTGCATATCTATGAATGGTGCAACACCATTTGATGGACCTTCTCATGCAGGACTGAAAGGAGAACAAAGACTGAAGACTGACCGACTGCTATTGCAACAAGTCTGGACAAGAAGTCTGAAGTTGACATCTACACACAACAGAAAGCATGTCTTCATGGATTGTGCCACCTTTTGACACATGAGTGTGGCCAACGGTGCCAAGGAGGGACTGTAAGAATTGAAAATATCTAAAGATATTTTAAAATGAACAAAGACATTTGCTTTACTGTTTCAACCCCCTCTCTCTTGCCAAGGGCCATTTGGAAGGCTCAAAGGTGTTGATAGTGATCAAGCCCTGTAGGCCAAGATGTATGTACATCGGGGGTCTACAAATGGTCACACCTTTAGTACAGTGGGGGAAGTTTAAATCTTCTGATTGGTCAGTTTGAATGTCTCACATTTGAGTTTCAGTCACATGGTCAAGGAAGGGATAAAAGAAGATTTTAACTGTTGCTCTGGTCTCTTTTCTATGCTCTTCTTTCTTGGATCTCGGGCACTCTCTTGCCCTCTTCCTCTTTCACTCTCTCTTTCTCTATTTCTCTTTCTCTCTCTCAGGTAACTTTTTCATACATGCTGGGTACGATTAATGGTATATGATTTTATTATCTCATACATCTATTTTGTAATTATTTTAAGTGTAACCATAATCAGATATTGTCATTAAACCCTTTCAATTACAAATGATGTGCTAACTATTTTTGTTTTAGTATTAACATTAATGTGCTCCCTATTGCAATACAATATTGTCACACTATAGCAACGCTCTCCCACATATTTTGCTATTGTAACTGCGCTTATTTCCGTCGTTGGTATAAGTTGCAGTGGGTGGTAATAGACAAGAAATGTACAGTTTTCTAACATCTTACTGATAAAGTTTCTTTAGTCGCTCGGCAAACCTTACAGTCTGAACCGCTGTAGGAGTTCCACCCTTACAAAATATATTGGGGTGTTACATTCCAGACAGACAATGGTGTAACGACTGAGACAAATCAGACACAGTTATTTGTTATAGTTAACCAATAATTGTTTAAAGCTCACTCTGGGGTCTGTCCCCCATCCCCGAGAAGTTCTCAGTTACAAGTTTATTGCGCTAAAGAATGTGGTTGCCACATTGAGAACAGAGAAGAGACACAGAAAATCTGCATCTTCCCTGCATTATCCACACAGAACACAGACGTTCCTGCATTAATTTATAGACAGACTGTTCTATAAATGAACCTGCATATCCCCAGGAAATGGTATCCATTATTACTGTTGTATTGCACTCATTGTATTCACGTTTTATGATTTTTAAGTTTTATGAAATTCAAGGTAACTTCAATTATGCCATGTTTAGTGTCTATGGGTTTGTATCGAGAAGATTTAAATGTCCATACCTGTGCAACACATCAGTATTACAAGAATCTTTAATAGTTCTTCTCAGCCAGTTAATGTTGCTCGGTCATAAAAGCCCTGACAGGAGGCGTATTGCCACCCGGAAATACAACATCTTCATTGGTCCGGTCAACAACTAAGAGGTGTGACTTTGACCAGAGGTTAAAAGCCAGTGAAAAATGCCACTCCCTCTCTTTCCTTGCTTCTTGGACGACTGAAGAGACCCCCTTCTTGCTGCAGGCCTCGGCCTACAACCCAGCCATGTGCTCATCGATAAGTTGTTTCATAGTACTTCATCTAACGCAGAAGATACTGGCAAAAACTTCGGACTGAATCATCAAGATTTCTCCTCAGCCTGCAGATCCGATGCTCCTCAGCCTAAAGGCATCTTGCAAGCATTGTACATTTGAACACTAAACAGCGATTTAGTATTGATTTGTAAAACTTACCTTTGTCAGCAAAGGTGTTTTATTACTGAGGAAACTGATGATTCTTTTCCAGATTGTCTTTGACTTTTTCCTATAGCTCCATTAATGTTTCCCCTTCCGGTTCAACTCTATCATTGCTCATTCTTACCTATGTGTGTATGTGACCTGTGTGTATGTTATGTGTTTGTGAGTTAGTTAATAAAGAATTGTGCACAACACATGTTTGGTTCTGACTCCGTCTGCTAATAAATTGCCTCTTTAGTGATTTAGATCCTGACTACATGCTCTGAGTAGTACTGTACAATACCAATGTTGTTTTTCCATAACATGGAAATTAACATTTCTGAGAATTAATAAACAATCAACACTGAGTGTCCACTGGACGAACAGGTTAATTGATTGTAATATTAATTTTATTACATTAAGTTAATTTTATTAACTGATCCAAATATTTATAATTAATTATAATGAGTTATGATTAATTATTCATATTTATTTTGAGCTAATTTGCTACAATGGGTTTCAAAAATATTGTCTGAGACAGTTTATTTTAAGTGTTATTTAGAGAGCCAAAATTAATAAAATTTAGGCCACCTTGTCAGGGTTCTGCCCTGACAGCCTTGTTTGTTTTGTCTTTGTTTAATGCGTCTTTGTTTATGTTGTGTCTGAGCACATGGCTTTGTCTGTATTTGCCATGTGCTCCTCTGTTCCCACCTCCTTGTTTGCTGTCACCACGCCCTCTTGTTTAGTCATTGTTCAGTCCTCGTTTGTTATGAGTGTTGTCACCTGTTCCTCACGTTCTTTGCTCCTTTATATTGTGCACTCTTTCCTTCATGTCTTTGCCAGTTCGTTAAACCTCATGCCTGTATACTACTCTTTTGTTCACCTAAGCTCATAGCATTTTTGTAGGAGTTTCTTGTATCCATTTTGTCCCTGTTGTCATTCCTTGTTCCAAACCATCTAACCACCTGTCATGTCAAGTCCTGGTTCTGTGTCTCTGGTCTCCCCCTGCCCTGTCCTGCAGGCTGAGCATCCCTGTGGCTGCTCTCTCCTCCTGCCAAGCAGCAAGGCCGGTTCAGTGCCTGATTGTGTCTCGTGAATCTAACTATGTGTGCTGTTTGATCCTGTCTGGCTCTCGCTACATCTTTGGGCCTCATGCTGCACACCTGCCAATGCTCACCGGCCTGTTTACAACCTGGGCTGATCTCAGTGGCCGTTCCCTCAGCGTGCTTGTCATTGTGCCTCACCCTGTATGGACTGTGTTCATTGTTTTTGGACTGTGAAATTGTTTTTGGTGTTTCTGATACTGTTCTAAATTGGTTTAAGTCCTACCTCAGTGATCGGAAGAAGTTTGTTGCCATGGGTGGATTTAGATCTGAGGTTAAAGTTGTTCAATCTGGAGTGCCTCAGGGATCAATTTTGGGCCCTCTGCTTTTTATTATTTATGTTTTCCCTCTTTATAGATTATAGATTGTACTCAACTCAACTCAACTTTATTTATAAAGCACTTTCAACACCACAAGTGGAACCAAAGTGCTGTACACAAAGTATAAAAGAGAAACATAAAAAGCAAAAAACAGACATATGACATACACACTTACAAAGCATTGTCAAATGCTAGAGAAAACAAATACGTTTTAAGCGCACTCTGAAAAACACCCAATGAAGGACAAGTTTTTAGAGACAGAGGAAGGTCATTCCAAAGCCTAGGAGCTGCAACAGAAAACGCCCGATCACCTTTACATTTTAAACGCGTAGGTGGAACCACAAGAAGCAACTGATTTGGTACGGGGCAGAGGAACGGGACTCTGAACTGAGGCTGTTTCAACCATTTTTTATCCTATATCTCATAATCTAATGGTTTGATGCAGTTGCTGATTCTCTTCTCTGCCTGCATATGGTTCTATCAGGATCAGACTGTCATTTCACTGGCTCTGGACATCTTATTCCATGGCAATCACACACAATCTGGCTTGAAGGACCATGTTGAATAGTTTTTAAAGAACTGCACTGGAATTGTTGTTTTGGTTTGTGATCACCAGGGGGTGTCGTAAGAACGGACAAAGCCAGAGGTTGGTACTCAACTGATGCTCCATTTATTATGCACGCTCTCACATACATATGGCACATGTGGGGTGTCTAAACAAATACATATACATAATAAATCACAACTGAAATAAATACACTATACATAAGATCAACAGCAGTAAACATTTAAATAAGACGATTAGACAGATCTCCATTTTCTAATGGTGCATTACTGTGCATAAGCAGAAACAACAGTCAAAAACATGCCATAAAATACTGACTAAGAGGTTTATACACAAGCAAAAACCCTATATGCTGGTAAACAAATTAATATAATTTAAATAATCATAATGTAATACACAAACTTGCAGTATTACATACAAAAAACTATAGACGGCTGGATTTGCTCTGGACTCGCTTAAACAGCTTAAAACTCAAATTCTCACACTAAAGACAAGAAACAAGATGTTAGAATCATACAAGCATGATATGAACAACACACTTCTTTTTCGAATGCACACCCAATGAAAGCAACTTTATAGAGAGCAGTTGACAGAGCTGTAAGAACTAAAATGTCGTCCTTCTTATGGGCGGGCCAAACTAAACTGTCAATCACATATCAACATCAAATCAGAAAACAGTATGGAAAATACTGGGCCTTTTCAACAATTAAATTACAAATAAGTTTTTAGTGTACTCTTAAGTAAAGCACATTCCACAAACAGTGCAGTCCTACTCTACATTTACTAGTGATATAACAACAAATATAGAACATTTATTCACAAGAAACTGATTATTGTAAACTGTACTTGACTGTCATAAAACTTTGAATGGCGGGCACTGACGTTACATGATAGGCAGAGAGGTGCCGCACGTGATCCATGTTAGCCGTTACACTTTCTCCAATGCTAAGAGATACAGACCCTCTCATCTCCCTATAATAAGACAATCTCTGCTATAAATGCAAACAATAGGTGGACATTTAGCCAAACCTCTTATTTTCTTTTTCACATAAAGAATCTAATGTTTTGATTGCCGTCTAGAAATTACAATACAATTTAGAGTTATAAATGTATTAATTTCTTGATCTGATTTCCAGAGTCAGTATTATGGAGGAGAATGGCTGATCATGAGCAGAGGAAGTACAAGAGGAAGAGGTAGGTAACAAAAACTCAGAGGAGTTTTGATATTACATGAAGGATCTGAGCTGTCATCTGAAGGTTTAAATATTCAATCTCAGTGATTCTGAAGGGTGTAAGAGAACTGAACATTTACTGACATCCTGATCCTGAACTGAGACTCAAACCTCAATCGATTCTTACAATAAAAATTATAACACTGATTTTTCATTCTGTTGATCTTGAAGAGTCTCAGTTTCAATTTGTACTGTTGAAGTTGGTTTACAGCTAGAAATAGTTATAAAAGCAAATCACTATTACATGAATACAAAGAACAAGTGTGATGAGTGTTAAACATCCTGTTTCATTAACAAATGAAGAATGATATTGAACTCTTAAATCACTGTTTCAGGAGTGTTTTTGTCGGATTGTTGATCATGTTTGTGAAACCACTGAATCCAGCTGAGTCTCTTGGTTTTGTTCATTTGGTAGAGGCTCCATCTCCAGTGATTCTGCTGTGTTCTGGTTCTGGTTTGATCCAGCGGCTGGAGTTTCATCAGAAGCTGCTGCATTCTGGGTTCAGAATAAGACATGTTTTAACATGTTTTCAACAGAATCACAGAAGTGTTTCTCAGTCCTGCTCCTGGAGTCTCCTTATTTTAACAGTTTTACCACATAGAAGCACTTTCTCTTTTAAATTGAAGGAAATGTTGTTTCAAAAATCACATGACCTGCTGCCGATAACTTTCTAGTATATAACATATTGTAGTACTTGTGGGACTGTTTGTCAGATGATCAGGATGTGGTGTTACAGATATTTCAGGTATTAGAGTCAGTAAGCTGCGGGAGGGGACATGTTCGGTTCACTTAGTTTTGTCATGCCATGTTTGATCTGGGTTCAAACATTTTGACACAAAAGTGAAGCATTCACGTGACTAGAAAGAAAGTGAGGCTTTGTTTTTCCTTGAACACGTGTTTCTCTGAAAACGATATGCGCTCTGGCACCGATCTTTATGAGAAACTGTTCTGTGTACTCAATACATGCTCTGAAGCTTCAGTGATGGACTTCATCTGAATGTTGCTATAGGCAGCCAATTCCCATGCATTAACATCTCATGACCACGACAAAACTAAGTGAAGCGAACATGTCTGTCATTATCTGAAGTGGTTTGTGTCAGATAAAGTGCTGATGTTCTCCAGGAGCAGAATTGAGAAACACATAATCTCTGGAAAAGTGAAATCATCCATAATTCTGACACTGACCTGAGATTCCTGATTCTGTGATCCAGTGGCTGCAGTTCGACGAGACTTTATTGACTTCTGTGTTCACGACAAGACATTAATTTACTCAGATCTACACTAAATGTGTTTCTGACACTTATTTAAAGGTGCAGTCAGTAATTCTGTCCACGTTTAAAGTAAAGAATAGCACATTTGACAAATCCAGTTTAAATGATGTAGAGTCGGGAAGAAACTGTTTCTTCCACATAAGGTGTTTTCTCTCGGCTCATGGTGGCCATACTGAGATCACATGACCAGCTGAATACTGCTCACTTTATCTCAGAAACACCTCAACAGAGCTGTACTGAACAAGATCTTTTAATTTATATAAATACATATTTTTACAGTGATGTGTGTCTGTATGAAGACTTTAGTGAGTGCACCTTTAACATCAAGTGAATTAATAAAATCTGATTTACATTAAATATGACACTAACCTGACATGACTCCAGACATGGTTTGATCCCTGTGAGTCAGAGACAGAGAAGGAAAAGAGATTTACAGGATTATTCAGATTCAAAAAACATCCGATAATAGATGAGTCCTGGTTTAAACAAAGAAAAATAAACCTTCAATAATAAACGTAGCAATTCCAATAGGTTACTCACACCATGAGTGCTCTGGCTCTATATATCCAGTCTAGATACATCTGAATGAATTCAATTGTGTTCAGTGAGTGTTGAAGATCAAGTGCTTCAGTTTAATTCAGTTTAGAATGAGTCAATGAGTCACAATCATTATAAAAACAGCAGAAATATCTTTATGAAATGATGCCCTCAAAGACCGCAATAAATAGCAGTAAAATGCTGGTTGTGAATGAGTAATATATTGAGTGTTTTTCTGCTGTAAACTGTGAGCAGCTGTCAGTGAATTAGACTGAAGATCACAGTCAATAAACACACATGTGAGATTCAATCATCAAAACACAAAACTGATCATTTAATCCCTGAAAAGACAGATGATTGGTCACATATGTAGTCATATTTTTAAATGAAAATCCCTTAAACAAATATAAGAGGCATCAAAACAGCTGAAGTGAATGTAATTAATTTAAATGTCTTTAAGTTCAGGTTATACTCACAGGGTTCAAATACCATTAAAACCATCAGAATTAAAGTGAAGATGAATTCAGAAGAAAAGACGACGATCCTCAGATCTCCAACTGCACCTTCACCATTAACTGAGGATGAAAAGAAACAACAGGAATTTATTTACAGCATGAACAGCTGATTATAAGGCTTATGACTGCTCCAAATTAATATATGTATGGTTCGTTTAGACACTAGATTAATATATGGTAAATTAATATATGGTTCGTTTAGACACTAGTAGAAATGGTGGTAGGAGTTTCCAGTTAGAGAAACTGGAGCGAGAGAGAAGGTCCCATTTAAAATATTTTATTCGAATTATAGCTGCATGTTTGAAATATTACAGGCATTCACCAATAGGGGTATGTGTGGTCTATAATGAACAGAGAAAACAAAATACAATATAAGTTTGCTGATATAAACAGTATTACAAAAGGCATGAAAAAAAAATAACATTATATACAGCAGTAGTACAGTAAATAAAATTATACATATTATTCAAATTATTATTTGAACTAGTACAGTTCACAAATGACAATAACAAAATGTACAAAATATCTAAGTTGAACAGCTTAGAATGTAAAATGTTAACTTAATAATAAAAATGTATATACATAAAGATACCTCTAGGGGGCATCATTGGGCTTTCATACACAGCTGCCCTCAAATGTTACTCTGAACATTTGAACATGGTAGAAAGCCCTACCTAAGTGGCAGGATTGAAGTTGTCATCATCCACGAGCTTGGGAAGTGGGATCAACTGGGCCACCAGTCTAACATAAGTTCTTGAACCTGAACTGCAACTGTCCTTATTCATCCATCTTGTCCAGAGAAGGTACGGGTCACAATGCCCACTAGCCAGAGGGCTCGTGGAAGTTGTGGGTCCATGATGAGCACTACTTGGTCAATCCTGAGTTTGTCATTGTCCCTTTGCCATTGTCTTTCCTGGAGACTTGGCAGGTAGTAATTAATAAATCTAGCCCAGAATTAGTCTGCAAGTATTTGACTGTGCCTCCACCTCCTGGTTCCCAAAAGATTGCTTAAGTCATACATTAACTGTGGGAGAGAGGAGTCATGGTGACCCATGAGCAAGATGTTAGGTGTGATTAGGTCTGGGTCTGCGATATCGGATGATACATAGCCTAAAGGCTTAGCATTCATGATGCCTTCCACTTCAATGAGAACAGGCTTGCCCCTTCTAGCTATAAATCTCCATAAAGACATCAAGAAGGCATCAGTGTTGAAACTCAAGTAGATCCAGATGGAGGCATCAGGTGGTCATACAATTGAAGGCTATTCCCCATCTCTTTTCAGTTCGTCGTCCTATTTTTTGGTGAAGTTGGTGAAACATACCTTTCACATCTCCGCTCACAGCAACGGTGTGCTGTCTGAACCGAAGCAGAACTCCAAGAATAGATGGACCAAGTATCGGACCACGAATAAGGTGTTCATTTAATGACTGACACTGATATTGGAAAGAACAGTTAAACACAACCCTTTTTTTGCCATTGTGTTTCACCATACGGTGTGGAATGTACCAGGATTCAGTGGACTTCTCAGCTTCCTGAGGGGAGATTTCTTTCACATAGCCAGCCTCAGAGAAGTTTGGGTCTTTGGCAAGTCTCTGTTCAGTGCTGCGGAGGGATGCCAGTACTGTTTCCTTTGGGGCTTTAAGGGTGTTAGCGTTCGGACCTCTGAGCAAAGAAGTGGTATATTGTAGAATGCAGTCTACCTCTACTCTAGTAGTGTGGGATTTGAGTAGTGTGAGAGTGTGCTGGTCCTGTCTGAAACAAGTGGCTGTTGTTTCGTTAATGTAAGGTAGAGTGTCAATCTACCTCAACATTCTTAAGAAGCTCAGCATTCTGAGTATATATAGAGGTGTTCAGACATTATTGATCACAAGGAGCAGGCTATACCCAACAGGGCCTTGGACAGTCCAACCGAATCTAATGTGAACAGCTATGGGTGCATTAGGAGGTCTCATTCGTATGGGCTGGACTGGCAAGAGTATGTGAGGCATGTCTGACATCAAGGGTTGTTTTCGCTCAATCTGTGGCAATGGTAAGGACCGGATATGGGCATATATGCGTTGGAGAGCAGCTACTGGATAGTGTTCAGACAGTCTCAGATTCTCTGCAGTGAAGGCATGATTAATCTGGAACTTCTTAGTTTGTCTGTTTAAAGTTGACACAAAGAGGAAAACAGATGGTCCATTTAAGTGAAGTACATCCTGACGTATTGTACGTAGGCTGAGTGTTTCATACACTGTGGTAAGGTTTAACTGTTCCACAGTCTGTGGAAGTATTATGCTATGCTCAGAGCCATCGTCTAACACTGCATACGTCTCCATGGCTTTATCTCTGTGATGGAGTAGAGCCTTGACTACCATTAGCATCACCTTTGGAGATCGATTGGAATGATATAAGCACACTTGGGAAGGGGAAACATTGACCAGAAAATCACTCTTTTGTGTTTGCAAGGCTGCTTCATGGAGAATGGTAAGGTGCAGCTCTTTGCAAGTCTTGCATCCCCGCTTCAGAGTGCAGTGGTCTGTAGCATGTGCCTTTCCACATTTACAACCCTGTTTTCCTTCCATTATCCAATTCATTATTTGCTTTGTGGTTAGTAACTTAAATTTAGAGCAAGAGTTCAGGAAATGGTCCTTATTATTGCAATAATGACAATACGGTTGAAACTCTAGTGTTTTGAGCATCCCTACCAATGAATGGATGGATAGGTCATCAAAAGCTTCAGCATCTCCAAACTTTACAGCAGGAGCATTCAGTATGGCACCTAACTCATATGGGACTAGCTGGCGTGGTTGACCATATTTATTTTGCAGTGCTTGTACAGCTGTGTACAGCCGGGGATCGTGCATATACACCTTGGCAAGCTGAAAAATACTGGGAAGCTTTAAGTGACCTAGGAGCACTTAAAACTTGTACTGTTCACTTAAGTGCTGTTGGCTATTCATTAGATTGACCAATGCCATTTTGAGCAGTGCAAAGTTACTCTCACGCCGTTTCAAAGGTTGGTATGACGGGTTTTGGAACACCATAGGCAGAATATCTCTAGTCTGGGAGTCTGCGCTTGAGGTTTATAGATTGCTGCCTGAGCTGGAAGGGCATGAGATGGAACTGGATGAGGTGCTGGGGATGCCACTAGAGTGTGAGGATACAGTGCTTGGTGTGGCTGAGGATGTCCTGAAGCCCCTGAGGCTACAGTCCTGTATATATATATATATATATATATATATATATATATATATATATATATATATATATATATATATATATATATATATATATATATATATATATATATATATATATATATATATATATATATACACTACAATACAATATAAGTTTGCTGATATAAACAGTATTACAAAAGGCAAGAAGAAAATTAACATTATACACAGCAGTAGTAACAGTAAATAAAATTATACATATTGTTCAAAATATTATTTAAACTAGTACAGTTTAAAATTGACAATAACAAAATGTACAAATTATTTAAGTTGAACAGCTTAGAATGTAAAACAATGATTGTTTATTCACTCACAGGAACAACAAACATGCAGTCCAATATCTGGCACAAAGAACAAGTCAGTTTTCCTATATACTTAATACTGATACAGACATGTCTTGACTTGTCCAGACAATAATAAAAAATGCATATACATAAAGATACCTCCAGAGGGCATCATTGGGCTTTCATACAATATGTGAATGGAAATAAGAGTAATAATGTCTTGGTTACGTATGTAACCCTCGTTCCCTGAAGGAGGGAATGGAGACAGTAGTGACCGACGAATTGGGATATCGTTAGAGAGCCCTATCAGCTTTGATTGAAACTAAACAAACCAATGGAATTGGTGTGCGATATTTACGATAATGTGCACTGCCCCCACCAGGTGGGTATAAATAGTGAAGCACTCTGTTTTTTGCTGAGGAGACAACCTAGAGTCTGCACTACAGCGAAGGCACAGGAACTGTGCCGACGGGACGTACATCTCTGTTCCCTCTTTCGGGGAATGAGGGTTACATACGTAACTGAGACGTTCTCTTTCAGTTGATCACGTACGTCAGTAGTGACTAACGAATTGGGATCCCAAATAAAACGCCACAGTTACTGACCCCTTCCAGCGCCCAGCGTAAGCTCCAGCCACCCGGCGCACCTGGTGGGCAGAAAAGGGGGCTTACACTGAGAGAGTCTAATGATGTTCTACTACAGTAAGACTTAAACAATACTGGGGAAGCAAACCCATAGGGGACACTGCAGAGGCCACAATCTACCCTGCAGGAGAGGAATTACGTGGAAATATGTGGAGTCCGTGGGATGGCTCCAGCCTAGACTCATCTGACAGGTGACAGCAGAGGTGGATCTGCTAAGGGAAAGACACTGGCTCACCGTAGGGAGTTTGACCGTGGACAATACACATATGGGACCAGTCAGGTGGAGGGGTCACAACATATGGCACAGACATCAATGTTGGAGACGGACGTTTGGCCTGGCATCAGACACTTCTCAATGTCCGAGCCGCAAGGGGAGGCGGAGGAACTCGACAGGATTCACCAAGCGGGGAACTCTACTGGAGCAATGGATGCACGTATCTGGCCCAGGGGGCGGGAGTGGCATAGCAAGCCAACACTAGAACGGGTTTCTTCGTGTTACCGGCTACTGGAAGCGAGTACACTGGAAGATACCAGTTATACACGAAGGCTATAGAATCTAGCGAATGTGTTGGGTATCGCCCAGCCCGCAGCTCTATAGATACCTGTCAGCGAGGCGCCGTGCGTCAGCGCCCAGGAAGAGGCAATTCCTCTAGTGGAGTGAGCTCTTAACCCGAGCGGGGAAGGCATGTCTTGGGACTGATAAGCCAAGGAGATGATGTCCACTATTCAGTGGGCCATCCTCTGCTTGGAGACAGCCTTTCCCTGCTGCTGGTCTCCGTAACCGACAAAGAGCTGATCTGAGGTCCTAAAGCTTTGCGTTCTATCCACATACAGGCACAGACCACGGATGGGAAAGAGCAAAGCCAGGGCTGGGTCTGCCTCCTCCGAAAGCAGCACTTGTAGGTTCACTACCTGATCTCTGAAGGGAGTGGTAGGAACCTTGGGCACATATCCAGACCAGGGTCTAAAGATAACGTGAGAGTCACTGGGCCCGAATTCCAGGCACGATTCGAAAATGTGTGCAGGTCCCCTACCCTCTTGGGCGAGTTGCGACATGCGACGGGAACGTAGACCACCCTGATGGTTGATATACGCAATAGTCTTGTCTGACAACAGCTCCTTGAAGTGGCCCAGTGCAAGACATACTGCTAGCAACTCAAGGCAATTGATATGCCAATGCAGTTGGGGCCCCGTCCACAGACCCGACACTGCATGCCCATTATACGTGGCTCCCCACCCAGTGGAAGAGGCATCTGTGGAAACATTTAGCTCTTTAGCTCTTGTTCTTTTGTGCTGAAGCACACAGGAAACAGCTGCAATGTGATTGCAGGTACACACTGATCGCCTGGTAGTCACATTCACAGAGGAACTGGCCCAAATCGCAAACCAGCAGGGCAGAAAACAATGCTGTGAAAACAGCAGCTGAAAGCTGTATAATAGCTTGTGAAAGCTCGTGGCTTTGCTGTAGGGTGCCTTAACACCAGCACGACGAAAAAAGGCTCTTCAAAGGCTTGAGAAGTCACTCTTAGTCAAATAGCAGGAACACAACAGGTTGGCTCTGAAGCGAAAGACAGAGTGCGATTGCATCCGCTTCCATATTTATACCCACCTGGCGGGGGCAGTGCGCATTATTCAAATATCGCATGCCAAATCCATTGGCTTGTTTAGTTTCACTCAAAGCTGATAGGGCTCTCTAGCGAAATCCCAATTCGTCAGTCACTACTGACGTACGTCAAAAGTGACTGACTGAAAGGGAACTTTAAGATGAAGCTGATCTCACTGCTTCACAGTGAGAGTTTACCACACAGTTCAGATTAACATTCTGTATTAGATTATAATATGTATTTACTGTAAAGTTCATGGTTTATATACAGATATATTACTGATGTTGAAGTGTTTGCTCACCTGTTTTCAGTATCAGTTCAGTCATCAGAGCAACAGAGTTCAGTAAAACAACACCGACTGATCCAAACACATACACAGGAACAAGATGGGGAAAATCTGGAAGATCAAATAATACAGTTTCATATCATCACAATTAGATCAAATAATACAGTCAATATCATCACCATTAGATCAAATAATACAGTTAATATCACCATTAGATCAGATGAAACCACATTAAAAACCACTACAGGAAAAAAAAAAAATCTTCACATCTTTCTAAATCTGATTATTAGTCTGTTTGAAGTTTGAAATTAATAATAAATAATAAATTATACAAAAATATTCTGTAGAATAATAATGTCTTTCATTATTCATCTACAATGAAATTTTATAAAAACAGCACCTGAGGGTGCAACTTCACCACAAAAAAAAACATACAGCTGTGGCGTTTCAGGAATTATGGATTTAACTTAAACTTACAGTAAAACCTGTATTTCCTTAACTGGTATAATGTTAATATACCAGAACTAAAATACCATAAAACACAGGAGGTGACGAGAAAGTTCAATGTTTATGACTAGCAGCTTCTCCACAAGCTGATGAAGTAAATATTATTTCTCATGTGTACAGAAGTACTTACTGAGAGTTGACAGAGGTTTAGATGTTGTTTTATTGGTCAAGAAAAAAATGGCACCACCATCATGGAGATCAGTGTTTGCTTAGGTTGGGCTTTCTATGTTAGATTTTTCTCTGCAATAATGCATATACTGTTGTAAAGCAGTGCTTTATAGTGAGCAGATATTAGCTGCTTTTATATGACGTTATAGTAATTGTGAGATTGCATGATTGCATCCAAAGCATCTGGATTTTGGTTTTGCTTTACCAACTCTGTGAAACTACAGCATGAGAAAAAGTGTTTCAGCAAACAGATATATGGAATAATTTAAAAACCATGTAGTGCATAAAAAATGTTGAACTACTGCATCACTTTGACACACAGAGACATCAAACATCAGCATATGAATCGCAACAATGGTGATTAAAAATGCTTTACGCTGCAATGCATGCTGGGTATCACCATAGGACAAAACTTCCATCATGCACTGCAGTATGAATAATTATTTTCACCACTGTTGAGGATTGTATGCTCTGTTTTCATGTCTAAGCCTGAGTGGTAATAGTTGTTTTTTCAGCATTGAAGCAATAAGGTGCCATTTGTTTGTATTTTTTTTTTTTTTTTTTTTTTTTGCAATTTTGTAATGCTGAAAATACCTCTTTATGCATTTGAAATGCATTTCAAGCAGAAAATTCAAACTGATCTGCTCGTTCAGTCTTTTAATTCAGCAATATATAAGTGTTTGCTGTGAAACACCATTGCAATTGCTCAAAAGCAAATTACTTTGGTGGCATTATACTTTGGTATAATGGTGGCATCATTTTTTGACCAATTAAATCGCTGTTAATTCTCAATAAGAACTTCTTTAGATGTGGGACAGAAATAAAGTCAACCTGGTTAGTAATAAGTGAATCAGACCTTTTAATCAAACAGTTTTACTCAAACAGATAACAAAATTTTTCACTGTATATAGTAAAGGAACTTACTGTTAACAGGTTTTTACTGTATAATTTTACAGTCTTTATGATAATGGTACAGTGTAGAGACTCAATCTCTCTTCAGAAGAGAATAAACTAGAGCTGATAGCAGAAGATGATCAGATGATTGATACTGTACCATAATCAAATGACCAAGTGAAGTTTATCACTGTCCAGAGTAACTGAAGAAATGCAATCATGCAGGCCCATCCCACACGATCTGAACATGAACAAACACATCATCATCGTCATGGTAACGGTTTCTGTAAAGTGTTCATTAACTGACCGACATATAACATGTATAGTACAATTTAGCTTAAGATATACTAGAAAGATATTTCAGATATATAATTTTAGATTATCGCACCCTTTTCATTTTCCAGAGCGATGATGTAGAAACAGACCATTACAGCATTGACCAATAACATGAGAGTTAAATACACTGATCTCCTGACTGAAGATGAACCTGAAAAACATGTTTAATAATATTAGTTTAAAAAGAAGAGCATTTCTGTG
Organism: Chanodichthys erythropterus; assembly: GCF_024489055.1. Taxonomy (NCBI): domain Eukaryota; kingdom Metazoa; phylum Chordata; class Actinopteri; order Cypriniformes; family Xenocyprididae; genus Chanodichthys; species Chanodichthys erythropterus. The sequence goes on along the minus strand of NC_090223.1, from coordinate 3,165,105 downwards.
TTTGACACTGACTGAATAAAAATAAGATCCTAAATATATAATCATCTCACAAATGTTCAAAACATTTGAACACATATTATTATGAAATCACTGGAAATATTTCTACTCTCACTCAAAATCTGTAAAGATCAGACATTCATAATGACATGAGCAAAATATTGATCTCATTATGATGAGTTATGAGTGTTTATATCAGGAGCAGATCATAATTAATCAAACACTTACAGCCCATTATCCGAACACATGTTTTGTCCCAATCACATCTTGTTACTGTGAGAAACAATGGTAAAACTGCAATAATGATGAATCCTGAAAACAGAAGATTGATTACAATAAAAATGAGATTCACAGAAGATATCCATCACTCATCATATTTACAGTATGTCAGATTCACTTCTGCTTGTAAGATGAAAATGGTTTTATTTTTCAGCATTTCAAAACTTGAGGATAAATAAGGAGAATGAGGAGCACAGCTGAATAATATAGGCTATATATGGGCAACATCTCATGTGCAGCAGATGTTAGCACAGATGTGATTCAATCACAGTCCTGATGATATAGAGCTCCTGATCACGTAATGTCGCATTAAACAACAGTTCCACGAACAACAAATAGGGAAAACACAGAAAGCAAGGTTAACTTACTGTCAGACATACCCTGAACTCTTGGTTGATTAATCCAAACCTCTCTTACTCGAGGTATGCTGTTTCTATAAACGCATCCAGAAGTAATGTAAAACAGATGCTAGTAGCTTCAAAAAAGACACCAAGTGTAAACATAGATTTGTTTTGTTTTTTTCTTATGTTGTTTTGCAATTTTTTTTTATTTGCACTAATTTTTTTATTTACTACATATTCATAAACTAAATTAATGTCAAGATCGAAGAGTAAGTTTTAACATTAATAGATAACATGGACATCAGTGTGAACATTAATTAATTGTTGTAATCAAATGAACTTGTTAAAATAAATGCTACACACTTTAAAGATACTGTAATATTTAAAAGGTGTGTTATAAAACCCCTTCTCTTTTTCTTCTTACACCCTAATATAAACTGTAATTAATTAATTAATCACATCAATATATTTTAATATGTAAAGAACAATATGTCTAGAACACAAAAGGAAAGTTTCCACAGATTTTTCTTGATATGATTTTAATACAGTTGAATAATGTTTTCTTGCACTATTACTCATAAATGAATGTAAATAGTTCATAAATGTAAACTCACCTCCTCTAGCAGATCCAAAGGCATAAAACAGGAGGATGAATTGTAGTGAAGGCAGAACATCAAAGCTTACATTACCCAGAACCCAGAATATATTAATGTTCTGTTGACTTAACTTCCCAATTGATTTAACCAATGCTGTATAAGGAAAAAAATAATAATAATTAAATAAATAAATCCATCCAAATGTTTGATCTGATTTTAAATTAATACCATGATAAACAAAAAAGTACACAGTAAAATCCCAAGGGTTAGATCAACTCTGTTTAGAGAACATATGGTCCCTCTCTAAATAGTGTTAATGTAACAGTGAAGCAGGGTTAAAGTTAATGAGATAATTAAGCAATTCATTAAGTGATGATTGAACATTAATGATGAACACCTGCTGTTAACAAGCAGAATCACTGAAGAAAAGAGAAACAACAACTACAACTGACTTTAGCCACAGCTTTAGATGAAATCAACTAAAGATGATAAAAGACATTAAATACCTCAAGATCTGATTAAAACGTCTGTTTCACTTATTACCAGCCAGGTTGACTTTATTTCTGTCCCACATCTAAAGAAGTTCTTATTGAGAATTAACAGCGGTTTAGATGTTGATGTTTTGTTGGTCAAAAAATGATGCCACCATCATGGTGGTCAGGGTTTGTTTTAGTTGGGCTCTTGACCCTTTTACGTCTTTAAGATTATTTGCGTTTGAGCTATGGTGTTTCACAGCAAACACTTGTACATTGCTGAATTAAAAGACTGAAGGAGCAGATCAGTTTAAATTTTCTGCTTAAAATAAATGCATTTCAAATGCACAAAGAGGTATTTTAAGCATTACAAAATTGCAAAAAAAAAAAAATTCCAAACAAACGACACCATAATGCTTCAATGCTGAAAATGAGCAACTATTACCACTCAGGCTTAGACAGTGGTGACAATAATTATTCATACTGCAGTGCATGATGGAAGTTTTGTCCTATGGTGATACATAGCATGCATTGCAACGTAAAGCATTTTTAATCACCATTGTTGTGATTCATATGCTGATTCTTGATGTCTGTGTGTGTCAAAGTGATGCAGTAGTTCAACATTTTTTATGCACTACATGGTTTTTAAATTATTCCATATATATGTTTGCTGCAACACTTTTTCTCATGCTTTCACAGAGTTGGTAATGCAAAACCAAAATCCAGTTGCTTTGGATGCAATCAGGCAATCTCACAATTACTATATCATATAAAAGCAGCTAATATCTGCTCACTATAAAACACTGACCTCACTGCTTTATAACAGTATATGCATTGTTGCAGAGAAAAATCTACCATAAAAAGCCCAACCTAAGCAAACGCTGATCTCCATGATGGTGGCACCATTTGTTTTCTTGACCAATAAAACAACATCTAAACCTCTGTCAATTCTCAGTAAGTACTTCTGTACACATGAGAAAATAAAGTAAATCTGGTTATTAATATTTGAAGCTGGTAATGCTGTTTGTGGAGTTGTTTAATCAGATCTTCAGAGAATAAACACTTTTTATCTTCAGTTGATTTCATCTAAGGCTGTGGCTGAAGTCAGTTGTAGTTGTTGTGTTTCCCTTTTTTTCCAGTGATTCTGCTTGTTAAGAGCAGGTGTTCATCACTAATGCTCAATCATCACTTAATTAATTGGTTAATTATCTCATTAACTTTAACTCTGCTTCAGTGTTATTTAACACTATTTAGAGGGGGACCAAATGACCACTTAATATTACACACATTAAAGTAATTATGTAGGCATTATGACAAAATACTGACTCAGTTTATCTACATTATGAAAGTAAAATGTAAATAAACACAAATGAATGTAATTCAGTATGAATTCAATCATTATTTAATGTATTCAACTAAAGAATACTGTAATAAAGACTAGTAATAAATATCTTGATAATAAATCTCATTAATTATACACTGTAATAAAATACTAATCACAACTTACTATTTAGTTTTTCGATGAGATAACTCAAATATTCAAATAACTTTCCCTAAACAATCAGAGAGAAGCTTCAAAGATTAAAGTGGCTTCATTTCTCCATCCCTACTCAGTACTTTTAGGCCTTTTTTGCAAACATTTAGACCAAGTGTAGCTATTTTAGAGAGCATTTACTCTTTTTGAGCCTGGTTTTAAACATGAACTATCTGTAATGTCATTTCGGGTGTGTGGAAAAAGAGCCAATTTAACAAAACCATCTAATTACACAATTTACATTGCAATAAAACACAATGAAATACAATAAAAACATAGTGGTCAGACAACTCTACGCACTCTGCATACCATGAGAGGGTGCTTATTAATGTCGTTATTATAATTTTTAAAATTTTTAAAAATTATTAATCTACTGTATGTGTGTGTACAGTCATGTCATAATGTGAAAGCAAGAAAGAATGAGAATATATAAAGGTGTGTGTTTGTGTGTTGTAAAGTCAAACGTGTGCGGGATGTGCGAAAAGTATCAGCCATCTGATTGGCTAGGTTTCGTTATGACAATCATTAATAATGACAATCATCAGAATTATCTTTATAAACATTTAATGTGTCTCTACTCAGATAATTAAATAAATGCATGGATACATGCATTAAAAAGAAAAACTAAACAAAAGAGATTCAGATTAGTGATTTGTTGAGCTGTGATTTCACTAATGCTGGTTCCTGATCACATAATATTTCTCATAAAGATATGGAAGCAAAATCATCAGCATTATCTTAGTGGTTGATCAGACTTGATCAGATTTGATTCATGATTAACAGATTTTTTATTGAATTGCAAAATCTGCTAAATGATTAATATTTTTTAAAATAAAAAAGGATCATAAAATTGCATTTTTATATACTGCTATTTTTAAAAGAAGCTATTTCACATAACATCTCGGTTACATAGGTAACCCTCGTTCCCTGAAGGGGGGAACGGAGACGTACGTTGGACAGACCTACGAATAGGAATCTCACTAGAGAGGCCAATCTGTTTTGAGAGTAACTAAATGAACCAATGCACATTGGCATGCAATCATATGCAGCAGCTGCTCACCTCGCAGATATGTAATAAGCAGCAGGTGCATTGCATCTTCAGGTTTTTGTTGAGGAGCCAAACAGGTTAGGCAGCAGCATCAGCGGGGTACAGTGACTGTGGCGACCTGATGTACGTCTCCATTCCCTCCTTCAGGGAACAAGGGTTCCCGAGATGTTCTCGTCGGACAGACTGACGAATAGGAATCCCTACCAAAGCGCCACAGGAGCAGCTCCCTTCCAGCGCTCTGTTGCAAGCCACCTAAACCCCTTTGCCTAAGGACGGTGGGACAGGGTTAACACAGAGAGTGTCGATCACTGCTGTTCCCCAAAAACCCATTCAGTGAGAATATTGGATAACACTGAGAAAGCATACCCTTTCGCTAGGAAAGGAACACTTCAGAAGCCACATCCTTACCTGAAGAAGTTATTTGGTAACGTATAAAGTACATATGGACTAACCCGATAGGACTGTACTAAGTCCTGAAGAGAGGTGGGTTCTGCCAGAGGGAAAGTCACAGGCTTTGTTTAGGAGCAACTGTGGAACTACACATATGGGATCCCTGTAGGGTCACACATATGGTACCCAGCCTAAATCTGGTTCTAAAGGATACAACAGAGTTTAGGCCTGGCGCCAGACACTCCGTCACATCTGACTGCCGAAGGGAGAGTGGAGGACTCAACGGTGTCTGCCTTGTAGGGACTCTCTGGAGTAATAAGCACATGTATGCGCAGCAAGCCAACACTAAGCCGAGGCCTCTCCATTCCTCTGACCTGAGGAGAGAACACGGCTCGACACGAAGGCTATAGAATCTAGCAAACATGTTAGGTGTTGCCCAGCCCGCAGCTCTACAAACGTCTGTCAGTGAGGTGCCACAAGTCAGCGCCCAGGAGGATGCAACATCTCTTGTAGAGTAAGCATGCAACCTGACCAGGCAGGGCATGCCTTGTGCTTGGTAAGCCAAGGCAATGGCGTCCATTATCCAGTGGGCAATCCTCTGTTTGGAGATAGCCATTCCCTTCTGCTGGCCTCCGTTACAGACAATGAGCTGGTCTGACGTCCTGAGGCTTTGAGTTCTATCTATGTACAGTCGCAAATCGCAAACTGGACAGAGCAAAGCCAGGGCTGAGTCTGCCTCCTCCGGGAGCAGCGTTTGCAGGCTCACTACCTGATCCCTGAAGGGAGTGGTAGGAACCTCGGGCACATAGCCAGGCTGGGGTCTCAGTACCACGTGGCTGTTGCTCGGCCTGAACTCTAGGCACAATTCGTTGCCCGAAGGTTCCACTTCAAGGCATAAGTACATCTTTTAGACAGTGCACGTGACGAAGTGATGGTGTTAAGTACCTCGGGGGGTAAGTCACCTAGAACCTACGCGTCCCGTCCAGGGACCAGACATGGAGTTTTCAGAGGTGTGGATGAGGGTGTCAAAGGGTGCCCCATCTCTGACTTTGCACAAGGCCTGTGCAAGTAGACTCATTGGGGGAAACACATATTTGTGAAGGCCCCAGGGCCAACTGTGTGCCAGTGTATCTGTACAACAACCGGCAGTGAGAGGTTTCTGGCGTGGCAAACAGGAGGCTCTTCGAACTCTCTCCAAATCAGCTGGACCACCTGGGGGTGGAGTTGCCACTCTCCTGGAAGCAACTCCTGAGTGCTTGTCGGCCACGCGGTTGAGCTCACCAGGAACATGAATGGCGTGAAGCGACCACAGATGCTTCTGACTCCAAAGGAGGAGATGGCGGGCAAGTTGTGACATGCGATGGGAGCATAAACCACCTTGGCGGTTGATGTACGCAAAGATCGCAGTGTTGTCCTTGCGGACCAGTACATGCTTGCCCTGTAATGGCTCTTTCAGGTGGCTCTGCAAGCAACTCGAGGCAGTTGATGGTTGATGTGCCAATGCAGTTGGGGGCCTGTCCAAACCCCTGATATTGCATGCCTGTTGTACGTGGCACCTCAGCTGGTGGCAGAGGCATCTGTGAACATGCCGAGACACCTGCTCTAGGGGCACTCCTGCTCGAAGAAACAAGGGGTCTGACCAGCAGCACTGGAAAGCACTGTAAACTCTTTCAGGGACTTACTCTTTTAAAAGTGCTGAAGCATGCAGGGGAACAGCCGCCGCAACACAGACAGGGATTGTGTGCAGCCTGTCATGTGCACTCCTCTCTTTGAACACTCTTACGGACTGTCAAAACGGCTTTTAACGCACCGTATTGGCCACGAGAACAGCCCTTTTCAAGCTGAAAAAACAGTTTTTTTGATCAAAAAGGCAAGCACAAACACAAAAGAGAGAAAAAGAGAGGACTCAACCTCGCTGCTGTGCTGTGCGAAAAGCTGAAGATGCAAGGTACCTGCTGCTCATTAAATATCTGCGCTGCGAGGAGAGCAGCTGCTGCATATGATTGCATGCCAATTTGCATTGGCTCGTTTAGTTACACTTGAAGCAGAATGGCCTCTCTAGCAAGATTCCTATTCGGGTGCTGGTCATATAATTAGAATATCATCAAAAGGTTTATTTATTTCACTAATTCCATTCAAAAAGTGAAACTTGTATATTATATTTTGTATATTATATGTATATTTATTTCTTTTCATTTTGATGATTATAACTGACAACTAAGGAATATCCCAAATTCAGTATCTCAGAAAATTAGAATATTACTTAAGACCAATACAAAGAAAGGATTTTTAGAAATCTTGGCCAACAGAAAAGTATGAACATGAAAAGAATGAGCATGTACAGCACTCAATACTTAGTTGGGGCTTTCTGCCTGAATTACTGCAGCAATGCGGCGTGGCATGGAGTCGATCAGTCTGTGGCACTGCTCAGGTGTTATGAGAGCCCAGGTTGCTCTGATAGTAAACTAATATTAATTTACTGATAGTAAATTAATATTATTAATATTAATAATATGAACTAAATTAATATTTATATATATATTTTTAAATGGTGTGTTATCATGAATAATTGAGTATCCTGCACAAGGAGAATCTTGTTTTTAAATCACTCGATAGCCTGAGACTGAATAAACTAAAGATTTGGTAAACTAATGACTTTACCTGATGATTTACTGCTATTATTTCAATTCACATTCTTTAAAGGGCCATGACATTTATTGTCAATTTGATTTATTTGTCAATTTTTTGATTATACAGTGGGTACGGAAAGTATTCAGACCCCCTTCAATTTTTCACTCTTTGTTATATTGCAGCCATTTGCTAAAATCATTTAAGTTCATTTTTTGCACCCCATATTGACAGAAAAACACAGAATTGGTGACATTTTTGCAGATTTATTTAAAAGAAAAACTGAAATATCACATGGTCCTAAGTATTCAGAACCTCTGCTCAGTATTTAGTAGAAGCACCCTTTTGATCTGATACAGCCATGAGTCTTTTTGGGAAAGAAGTTTTTCACACCTGGATTTGGGGATCCTCTGCCATTCCTAATTTCAGTTCCTCTCCAGTTCTGTCAGGTTGGATGGTATACGTTGGTGGACAGCCATTTTTAGGTCTCTCCAGAGATGCTCAATTGGGTTTAAGTCAGGGCTCTGGCTGGGCCATTCAAGAACAGTCACAGAGTTGTTATGAAGCCACTCCTTCGTTATTTTAGCTGTGTGCTTAGGGTCATTGTCTTGTTGGAAGGTAAACCTTCGGCCCAGTCTGAGGTCCTGAGCACTCTGGAGAAAGTTTTCATCCAGGAAATCCCTGTACTTGGCTGCATTCATCTTTCCCTCGATTGCAACCAGTCGTCCTGTCCCTGCAGCTGAAAAACACCCCCACAGCATGATGCTGCCACCACCATGTTTCACTGTTGGGACTGTATTGGACAGGTGATGAGCAGTGCCTGGTTTTCTCCACACATACCGCTTAGAATTAAGGCCAAAAAGTTCTATCTTGGTCTCATCAGACCAGAGAATCTTATTTCTCATCATCTTGGAGTCCTTCAGGTGTTTTTTTAGCAAACTCCATGCAGGCTTTCATGTGTCTTGCACTGAGGAGAGGCTTCCGTCATAAAGCCCCGACTGGTGGAGGGCTGCAGTGATGGTTGACTTTCTACAACTTTCTCTCATCTCCCGACTGCATCTCTGGAGCTCAGCCACAGTGATCTTTGGGTTCTTCTTTACCTCTCTCACCAAGGCTCTTCTCCCCCGATAGCTCAGTTTGGCCGGATGGCCAGCTCTAGGAAGGGTTCTGGTCATCCCAAATGTCTTCCATTTAAGGATAATGGAGGCCACTGTGCTCTTAGGAACCTTAAGTGCAGCAGAAATTTTTTTGTAACCTTGGCCAGATCTGTGCCTTGCCACAATTCTGTCTCTGAGCTCTTCAGGCAGTTCCTTTGACCTCATGATTCTCATTTGCTCTGACATGCACTGTGAGCTGTAAGGTCTTATATAGACAGGTGTGTGGCTTTCCTAATCAAGTCCAATCAGTATAATCAAACACAGCTGGACTCAAATGTAGGTTTAGAACCATCTTAAGGATGATCAGAAGAAATGGACAGCACCCGAGTTAAATATATGCGCAAATATATAAGCATATATATAAGCATCTGAATGCTTAGGACCATGTGATTTTGCAGATTTATTAAAAAAGAAAAACTGAAATGTCAACAATTCTGTGTTTTTCTGTCAATATGGGGTGCTGTGTATACATTAATGAGGAAAAAAAAAGAACTTAAATGATTTTAGCAAATGGCTGCAATATAACAGAGTGAAAAAATTTCCGTACCCACTGTGTGTATATATATATATATATATATATATATAATCTGCTATATAAAGACATTGTCTAATGGAAATGCTTCAATTAACTGATAATCAGGTCTGATATTATGATTTTGTAACTCAAACAGCATTAATCTGGTAAAACATGATTTCAGCTCATTTCTGACTCTTGATGAAGGAAATACTTACAGTAAATAATAAATAAGAGGTTAGACAGAAGCACCATCACAAAGAGGACTATAATTATGACACCTTCAAATCCGGCATACTTCAGACTTTTGTCCCAGGCAGATTTAAACAGAACTGGAATAAAGAAAGAGAAAAAACAACAATTACTAAAATAGAAGAACAAAATTGAAACATAGATCACAGGAATTACAAAAACTTCTCATTGAACAGATGTTTTGATACACAACATTACGACACATTCTTTGAACTGTCAGACTTTCTTCTGATACTGACCCTTGACCTTTGTGCTGATTACATGACCTCTGACCCTGACACATGCTGAGATGTCATTCAGAAGTAGCTTTAGTTCAGTCACTAACATGATGTCTACTGTAACAATCAATGCAGTATTTTCATAACTAACTGGTGTAGATTATAATGTGTCGAGTCAGAGATTCAGCACTGAACATGTGGAATATACTGACAGAAATACAACAGTAACACCAGACACTTCCTAGTTGTTCCTCCAGTTTCACAGACAAGGCTTGAGCTAGTCTTAGACTAAAGTGCATGTTTGAGCTGTCTCAATCTAACTTGTATTGTCATATCTTAAAATATGTCAGAGTTGTTTTGTCTCAAGATGCACAACAGTAATGTTTTTCTAGCTTGTTTATAAAAAGTTACTTAAAATGCCCTAATTGAACTAAGACCTAATCCTGGTTTAGGCTAAACCCCGTTTATGAAACCAGGCCATTAATGATTTCCTGCAGTATACTGGGAATATCACATAATTTAAATGTAATTATTGTTCAGTTGTTAATGTGCATTTTAATGTGTTTATGATAATGTCTGTTGATTTACATTTGGATTTATTTACCTGAATAAAAAACACCTGAGAAAACAATATATTCTATTTTAAAACTGAAAATATTAATCCATGTTTCAATCTTGCCTGTAAAACAGAAAAGATGAAATAATTACATCCACAATATAATTTACAACACAAACACAATGAAACTTTTGTTGTAAAATTCATTGGTTTATTGTCAGAATATGCACATTATAATTCATATACTATATATATATATAATACCTGTGAACTCATCAGTATATGGAGCCACCCAGAGCAACATGAGAGGCCTCAGAAAATAAAGAGCACAGCAAGAGACCGACTCAAACAGAGATCCTGAAACAACACCAGATATTACTGTACATATAAACAGATATTTGAATGATAAATCATAATGAATTGATAATCAATCAGTATTGAAACACTGACCTTCAGAAAAACCCCACAGGACAAAAGACAGAAACATCAGAATATTTGGACAGAAGACGAGAAACATCTGAAGACGAAACACTGTGTCTGGAAAGAAAAGACAAAATAACACACATTCAGTCAAATGGATAAATGATGCTTTAATTAAATATTAATTATTTAAACTATCATTATCAGCCATTTAATTTTATTTAAAATACACATCTCTGTTCTTCCTGACTATTACACTTATAACTTAATGAATCAAATTCAAACTGTGTTGGAAACACAAATGTAATATTATAAATAACTAAAGTACTGATTAAGTATTGAAGAGTCCCTTTATCTTCAGCTCTCAGATTGTCCAGACGAAGGGAGAAGTTTCCTTATCTTTAATGTTCTCAGCAAAGAAATTAGCTCTATCCTGATAATCCTGCTGCTAGGACTCTGGTCAACTCCTTTTTTCTTTTTTTTTTTTTTTAATTAAACAGCCCTACAAATTGCATTAAAAGCCCAAATATTTATTAAGAGTTAAGCACAGAACCCAGCAAACATGCAATGTCAGGGAGACATTTGGATCATGTCTTTATAATGTCCGTAAGCTCAGACTCACTTTTGTGCATCTGCTGGATATGCAATACAGGTTCAATATCTGAATGTCTGAGTAGGACCCCTTTTGGAAATCCATGGATGTACAAAACAGGTTCAATCTGAACATTTGACGAGGACCCTTTATGAATGCCTGTGGACGTGCAAAACTGGTTCAATATCTGAACGTCTGAATATTGGACCCTTGTAGACGTAGACATGCAGTTCAATATTTGAACGTCAGACTAGGAGTTTTCTTGGATGTCTACAAGACGTCTAATCTATTTAAACGTGGCTCGCACAAGGGGCGTAATTGCGTTATGACACAGGGACGTAAACTTGATGGTGCAAGCAATCGCAAAGATATTAATTCGGTATATTAATAAAAGACTGAAGATACCACCACAACGATAGATCCTCTATGTAATGTATTTAATTCTGCTGTACGTTGAGGACATTTGAAAATACCTACAAAGGACAGGACCCTACATAGGAACAGCCTTTGACGCAGCCATTTCAAATTCAACGCAATTCAAATCTCTATTCATCTGCCAGACACGGACGTGAAAAGGAAAGGTAAGCATTATAAATGTATTTTTATTCATTGTTTTGCTAGACAAATGTTTAATCCTTAAGTTATTCAGGTTTGTCATTTAACACGTAACGTAACAATAATATATTTCATATTTTATAAGCTTAATCTGGTGTTCCTGGCACTCACGTGATGTGAAAGGCCGCCTAAAAAACATAATTCACAAAATACTAAATTTCACTCTGGTGTATTTTTCTGAACATAATATTCACCACTGGGGCCGAAATGAGCATTGTAAAGTTATATTTTTATTTATAATCATTTATATTTGAATTGTGTTTCAGGGCAGTTTGTGAAGGAATAACAGATGTTGTGACAACCTGGACAAAAGTCCATTTCCATCTGCAGGCTCTCTATTAACACTAACCCAACTTAATCAAAATTGTTTGTCGTTACTCTGTATTTTGAGTTGTTTCTTTTATATTCATGATTTTCACTGTTTACTTCTCAATTACAAATGGAAATTACAGTGAAATAAGAATGTTTTTATTTAATGCATCCTCAGAGTGTTTAATTTTGTCCAAAAAGAGTATAAATGATGTCTAAATGAGACCTTATAAGACGTTGAAAATACGTCCACAATGACCACAATTAAGTGAAGTTAATAAACTTAATTTCGGGAGGAGTACACCCATCTAATCTTTCAATTAATACCAAGGTATAAAACCAGCATCCTACCTCTTCCTGTTGTTAGTTCTTTTGGCATCCCTCCTCCTCCCCTTCTCCTCCTTTTGAACTTATTTTTGCCAGTTATAGGGGGGCAATCGGAGCTCGAGTAGGATATTCTTTCCGAGCCCCTCTATAGCAGACAGCAAGCCAAATCTGTTTACCACTTACGCTAAGATTATATGGGCACACGAAAAACTTTAAAAAAACTTTAATTCTGGCTCCTCAGTGGACATCTTTTGAATGTTCGACAAAGACGTTAAATTGACGTCTTGGTAATCTAGTTATTCACAACTGATTACCATAATATTCAAAGTTTGTGTGTGTGTGTGTGTGTGTGTGTGTGAACAATTTGCAATTATTTCAAACAAGATAATTATATAGTATCTGTTTATATTTGTAATCCTGAATATGCAGTTATACATCTTAAGAAATGTATTAATATATTTAAATAATCAGAGCTATATAGTCAAAAATATTGAGATGTAATATATATGTTATCAAGATGTGTCTCTCTTACGCTCTGTTTACAAACATGATTATCAGTTATTGTAAGAATATTTGGTCAAGAAAAATAAGTCTGCATGATATTCATCTACAGCAGTACAGTAAATGTGATTACTGTATATAATAGTGCAACACCATTCTTACAGTATCATTTACAGTATTTGACAGTATCAACTCTACTGTCAAAAATGCATGGCCATAGCTGTCACAGAGTCAGTTCCCACCACCAACACACAGCGTGCATCGACACCGGATCTCCACGCTCCGCCCACTCGTTCCCAATCACCCGAGTTCTAATCGACGACACCTGAACCTCATTCCACCAGCACTATAAAGACTTGCACTTCCCTCACAGTGTCTGGTCTTGTTTTCACTTACCTGGACGGTGCGATCCTCCCTCACAAAACCTCCCACGAGCACTTCACCTCCAGTCACTCCGGACCTCGTGCGCACCGTTCGTCAACCACTACAACTCCCAGCACCCACTGCACCGACTACCTCAGTTGCATTTGCCAGTCCCATGGCCCGACCAGTGACATTCACTGGCAGGGCGGAGGACTGCAGTGGGTTTCTACTACTATGCTCTTTGTATTTGGAAGCACAATCTCATCTCTTCACAACGGAATGAGCCCAGGTGGCATTCATCATATCACTTGTCTCCGGACGGGCATTACAATGGGCTCAACCATTGTGGGAATCGGACGCTCCGGTGATAGGCACTATCCGCGATTTCTTCAGTCATTTCCGAGAGGTATTTGGACAAAGTTCGGCTGACCTATACGTACACGACCAACTCTTTAATCTAAGTCAAGGAGAAGAAACTGTGAGTATGTATGCATTACGCTTCCGCACACTTGCATCTGCAAGCTGATGGAATGAAACTGCATTAATAACAGTTTTTCGACAAGGTCTCTCTCCCAAGGTGAAAGAATTAATGGTTGTGTACGATGACACTATGGGTCTAGAATGCCTGATTCATAAGTCCATCAGAGTGGCACAATGGATTTCAGCATGCTCAGTTTCACCACCCGCTGTCAGTTCTCTGCCCGCCTCACCATCTGTCGCCCCTCCAGCACCCAAACCGATCATTCCATCTCACCCGAGCGGAGCATCGATTTCATGACGGATCTTCCTCCCTCCAATGGTTACACCTGTGTCTTCGTCGTTGTAGATCGATTCTCCAAAACCTGCAAACTCAATCCTCTCAAAGGATTGCCTACTGCTTTCGAGGCCATGGAGGCTTTGGAATCCCCGAATATATTGTCTTGGACCACGGATCTCAATTCATCTCTCGAGTCTGGAATGCCTTCTTCAAGCTCCTTGGAGTGTCAGTCAGCTTGTAATCAGGATACCACCCTCAAACCAATGGCCAGACTGAGCGGAAGATCCAGGAGATTGGGAGATACCTGTGGGTATACTGCCACCGGAACCAGGACAGCTGGAGCCAGTTCCTGCCCTGGGCGGAATATGCCCAGAACTCCCTCCGTCAATCCACCACAGGGCTCACCCCGTTCCAGTGCATCCTGGGTTTCCAACCTCCACTCTTCCCATGGTCGGGTGAGCCCTTGGAGGTTCCAGCTGTCAACCACTGGTTCCAGCAGAGTGAGAGAGTGTGGGACTCAGCTCATGTACATCTGCAACAGGCAGTTCGGAGACATAAGGAACAGGCTGATGCCAGAAGAGCTCCACAATACCATCCTGGCCAGAAGGTATGGCTCTCGACCCGTGACATCTGTCTCCGACTGGTACTGAGTCCCTGGTACATAGGTCCCTTCACCATCCAGAGGCAGCTCAACAAGGTCGCCTACCGGCTCAACTTACCCCCTGAGTATCGCATCTCGCCCTCATTCCATGTTTCACTGTTAACCTCACACTGAACCCTTGTCTCCTCCTTGTCTGACAATAGCTTCATGAAGCACATATTTTGATAAAATATACTTTATACCCTGAAAAAAATATTTTGTCAGGTGATCTAAAAATCTGCTTTATGTGGTTAAATCTAAATTAATTAATTTCATCAAATCAAATATAATATTTTGTGCGATTACTTAATATGATTGATTTAACCTGACTACATTAGATTGATTATTTTTTTTATGGGTTAAATAAAGTATAGATTCTCAAGGTAAAAATTTGCACATTATCACTTTTTGCAGGATATGGAAATGACAGTATTTTTTTTCTAATGTGATACTGAAAAAGTTCTCATTTAGCTCCAAAGCAGACAGTTAAAATGTTGAAAATGTGTTTAGGGTGCTGTTGTGGAAATTCCCAATACTAATCTGACCTAACCACTGACAATTTGAACAACCTCCAGTCATCAATATAATATACAATACTACAGTACCAATATAGTACAACAGTACCTTTGAGGTAATTCCCGTCCCGAATATAATACAATATAATACTACAGTATCTCGAGTAAGAAAACACAGGATAAGACGATGAGCATTCTGTGTGAGGATCAGAGATGACAGAGCAAAAGCACAGAACCTCCAAGATTAATTTTAAGTTTGCAAGATTTTTGCACAATCAAACCTGAGAAGGAAATGAGATTTAATTTCAAATGTGAGGTAAATGTTGAGGCCAACTAACCCCACTATCAGCCTCTGTCAGGCTGTTTTAATCACACTATAGAGGTGCAAATATTTTGTGATCAGATTATTGGGACATTGTCAGAAACACATGACCATAATCATTTGTAAACACTAGTGGTTTACTCATGAATCTAGAGTCAGTGAAGAATCAGAAAAAAAATAATGACGCAGATTAATGCCATCTGAACCAGAAAAACACACTTCATAAAAAAATATTCAAACAAAGAAAACAGAGTCATCTAACATTTTTTTTACCCCACCGTACACAACACTGATGAGCGATCTGTCTATATAAGTACTAGATTTTGCTATAGTTTTCAGCTACTAGAAACACAAAGGTTAAGGATGCTCCAAATTTGATGATATAAATTCAACAATAATGTAACAGCTGCTACCAGAAATTACTGTAATGTTTATGTTGTAACTTATGTCTTATCTCATCTTGGTGTTGTATTTGTCAAAATATCAATAACTTATGATAACTCAAATGAATCATTATCACACTAACAAACCTTTGACTTCTTGATTTTTCTAGTCAAGTTTCAGCAGCGGCCGTTTGATTTACACACTAAATAAACACTAATTATTATGAAGATGGTTATTATTTTTAAGTTCAAATGTATTTGAATCACTGAATCACAGTAAATCAGAATATGTTCCTGTTATAGTTGTACCTTTAGTAGGAGATCTGCAGTAGATCAGACAGCAGAGCAGAAGAGCAGATCCAGATGCAGAAATACAGAGAATCAACATCATTATGTGTAGAGCAGAGAAACCTGTCAAACACACACAGTTATTGGACAATGATATTATTGTGCAAAGTTCCTTATATTGCACAAATTTGACCCTAAGATATGATAAAGCGGGACACACACAAGCATGATGTCAATTTAACACAGTATTGCATGCATGATTTCTTTCCTGACTAAGACACAGTCACCACTAAAAGATCTGCAAAGGAGATTTCCTACAATTCTACAATAATACTGTGCTGAAATAGATTTCAAAGCTAAGACAAGGAAATGCTATGAAAACAATTAGGTCAACCACAGCTAACGCTAAACTGTAGTTGAACACTTACCCAACTGGTAAGTTTCAAAACCCTTCACACAGTGATCACAACATCAGTTTGTTAGGTCATGTTTTTTTTTTGTTTTTTTTGATCTGTGTTTTATTGAGTGATGAACTCAAAACTTTGCTAGTGTTCTGGAAAGATGAGTTGACTTGAGTCATGAATAAAGTGTTTTGGTAGTTTTAGTGCATTTTGAATGTGAAATTAACTGCTGTGAAACTGAGAGTTGGTCAGGAGAACTGTGCGGAGAGTTATGAATAAATGACCTGTATGGAGAAATTGTGTCCTAGCGATTGTAAAAAACAAAAACAAACAGTAATTTCATTACCATTTATACAAAAGAGGACATTTTATGAATAATTTCATACTGTAATGTAAACATGGACCATGTAAAATTTACTTAGGTTAATTATTAACAGTAGAGGGGTGTCAATCTCAAGGTTCGATATTGGGTCCTTTGTTATTCAGTTTGTATATTAAAGAGTTAGTTCACCCAATAATGAAAATAATGTAATTTATTACTCACCCTCATGTCATTCCACACCCGTAAGACCGTTGTTCATCTTCAGAACACAAATTAAGATATTTTAGTTGAAATCCAATGGCTCAGTGAGGCCTTCATTGGGAGCAATGACATTTCCTCTCTCAAGATCCATTAATGTACTAAAAACATATTTAAATCAGTTCATGTGAGTTCATTTTGGTGCGCCAAAATATATATATATATATATATATATATATATATATATATATATATATATAGAATCACATATTGAATCATGATTCGGATTGCGTGTCAAACTGCTGAAATCATGTGACTTTGGCGCTCCAAACCACTGATTCGACATGCTTATACATTATGCTCCGATGCTTCCTGAAGCAGTGTTTAGAAAACGGCCATCACTATATAAGTCGGTTTTTTTTGGGCGCACCAAAATATTCTCGTCGCTTTATAATATTAATATTGAACCACTGTACTCACATGAACTGATTTAGATGTGTTTTTAGTACCTTTATGGATCTTGAGATTGCTCCCTATGCAGGCCTCACTGAGCCATCGGATTTCAACTAAAATATCTTCATTTGTGCTCTGAAGATTAACGAAGGTCTTACGGGTGTGGAATGAGAAGAGGGTGAGTAATAAATGACAGAATTTTAATTTTTGGGTGAACTAACCCTTTAATGACCTGATTATTTAAAAATATTGCATAAAATGTCTAATTTTTATCATCAATTTTAATATGATCTTTTAAACAGGGAAAATATGATTAATTACATGGTATTATGATTTTACATGGTATCGCCTCACCTCAACTTATTAGAAGTCCAGTTTATTAGAAAAAAAACATAACTAATCTATTAGAGCAATTACTAGAGGGGATTGTACAATAACAAGTGCTTTTGGGCAGTCAGACATTTATTATAGAGCAGCACATACCTGGAATACTGTACACATAATTAAGAAATATTACATCTTTTATTGCTAATAAAACAGTGGTTATTGGATAATCAAACATGCCTTCATAATTTTGAGTAGTGGCTTGTTTCCATCTTCTTATAGTTAGTAATTTTGTGTTTGTGTTAATGTTCTCTGGTTATGGCTATGTTTGCTGGAATGTGCTTTTATATGATTTTTTCATGTTTTGTGAACTTATGTTAATTAAAGTGCATTGTCCCTTTCAAATACAGAATAAAGAATGTGAAAATAACTGCTGTACTATGATGAAGATAACTGTGTGAAGAGTTTTGAGTACTGAGAAATAAGTAATTGTATAAATAAAACTAATTACTGAAAAGATAATTGCTGAAAAAGCAAATTGTAAGCTTAATTAAAAATGTAAACTATATACATATAAAATAATATATTGAATGTTTTAATGTTTTTTGACAAATTATTATTAATTCCTTTTTATTATTTCATGAAAGTATAATAAAAAAGGAAATTAAATATGGGATTGAAATGTGTTTTGTGGGCGACTGAAGTTATACGTAACATGTGCCTGTTGTGTCTGTCATGAAGATCACTGTCCTGAACTGTGTGTGTCTATTAGCTGTGTGAAGTCATCTGAGGATCTGTCACTCTTCAGTCATTTCTTCACTGTTTAGTTATTGTCCATTACATTGGCAATTGTATTCACTGGAATAAATCACTTTGCTGTAAAATCTGGAATTTTAATAAACTTTATATACAACTGGACATAAATGAATAACTAAATTACACTTGTGTATTAGTTTTTTCATGACTCACCCAGTCTCTCCAGCTCTACAGTTGCATTGGCTGAAGCTCCTCCAGCAAACACTTGACACATATAAACTCCTTTATCCTCAGTTCTGACGCTCTTCAATCGGAAAGAGAAGTTTCCTTTGGGGATTTCAGCAGTGAAGAACTCAACTCTGTCTCTGTATCGCTCATGTGATGAATCTGGAAAAGTCTTGTTGTTTTGGTAGAGCAGAACCAGAATTTCTTCATCTTCATCAGTTTTCCTCCATGAAACCTGTTCAAAGTCTTCAGGAGTGATGTGAGAGTCTACAGAGCAGTTCAGAGTGACGTCTTCACCCACAGACACATATATGGGCCAATCTGATCCTGAGACCAGCAAACGCTCTGAAAGAACAAACAGAGTAAATATCACAGCAGGAAATTTTCCATAGATCCATTTGAGTTCAGACTCACCAACATCTTTAATTTGAACCACAGTCTCTCCAGACTCCTGCTGACGGTGAACTGTACATGTGTATTCTCCTTCATCTTCAGCTCTCAGATTGTCCAGACGGAGGGAGAAGTTTCCATCTTTAATGTGTTCAGTAAAGAAATGAGCTCTATCTTGATAATCCTGCTGCTGGGACTCTGGTTGACTCTCACCATCTTGAAACAGATGAACTAAAGTATCTGAGTCTCTTCTTCTCCATTCCACCTCCAGATCCTTCATTAATAAAGGTTCATCAACATAACAGGGCAGAACCACTGAAGATCCCAGAGGAGCAACCAGAGGACCAGAGGGACCACGCACAACGAATCCTGAGACAGAGAAATTAAATAAAGTTTGTTTTGTATTTTACAAAGCATAATGGATCCATACTAACGTAGAGCATAATTACTGACATGAACAAGTATTTAAGTACAGTAGGTGCATTCAGGGGTGTCACTAGAGCTAGACCCCAAATGTTGTTTTTGGTTTCTAGTTATTTAGGCTGTTTACATTTAATGCACAGTTATAGCATCACAATATTTAATCTTGGAAAACATGTAATTTAAAAGGTATTTTAGACTCAAGCTTCAGTATTTGACCAATTGTTTTACAAAAAAAAAAAAAAAAAAAAAAAAAAAAAAAAAAAAAAACACACTGGGCTCTTTTGGGCTCGTTAAAGACGAGACGTGCTGCAGCGTTCTGAATCATTTGTAGAGGCTTGATTGTGCATGATGGCAGTCCAGCCAGAAGAGCATTGCAGTAATCAAGCCTAGAAATGACCAGGTCCTGGACGAGAAGTTGATAGTGCAAATCTGCATGACTGATCTGTCTTCGCAATGTTGTCTTTGAAGGTCAGTTTGTCATCAAGGATTACTCCAAGATTTCTGGCCGAATTTGATAGGTTAATTGAGGATGTACCTAGCTGGATGCTGAAATCATGATTTAGAGTCGGATTGGCAGGGAAGACGAGAAGCTCAGTCTTAGCCAGGTTGAGCTGTAGATGATGTTCTTTTATCCATGCCGAGATGTCCGCCAGACAGCTTGAGATTCGTGCAGCTACTGTGGGATCATCTGGTTGGAATGAAAGGAAGAGTTGTGTGGCATCAGCATAGCAATGGTAGGAGAAACCATGTGCCTGAATGATGGGACCAAGTGATGTAGTGTAAATGGAGAAGAGGAGGGGTCCAAGAACTGAACCCTGAGGAACCCCTGTGGTCAGTTGATGAGCTTTGGATACCTCCCTTCTCCAGGCAGGGACTCCCGTAAAGGGCCGTGGGCTGGAACGGAGCCTGGAGTGGGCTCGTGGAGAACTGGAGCGGGCTCGTGGAGAACTGGAGCGGGCTCGTGGAGAACTGGAGCGGGCTCGTGGAGAACTGGAGCGGGCTCGTGGAGAACTGGAGCGGGCTTTGGTGAGGAGTCTGGAGCGGGATCTCATGCTGGAGCGGGCTCTGGTGCTGGAGCAGGCTCTGGTTCGGAGATTGGAGCGGGCTCTTGGGCTCTCCATATTCTTTTTGGGTCTGTTCTTCTGTCAGGGTTAGTTGCAGTCAAGGTGATGATGCAGGATCAAGTTAAGCAGCAAAGGTTTATTAATGATACTGAAACACAGGAACAGGAACTGAACAACTAACAAAACAATGACAAGAACAGACAAGGGAGTGCAGGAGGAGAGGGTCTTTAAAGGAAGTGCTGATGAGGAAGTGCAGGTGTAGGGAATCCATGATAATGAGCAGACTGGGTGCAGGTGTGGGTCAGAGAGGATTATGGGAAATGGAGTCTGGGGGCGGTGAGACAGACTGTGACTGTTACAGTCAAATGGTAGTAGTATTGCTTGCTACTCAGATACAGCGATCAAAAGCATGAAATGGCTCATAACTCCTAAACCAGGGGTGCCCACACTTTTTTGCCTGATGATCTACTTTTAAAATGATCAACTAAATAAGATTAATTAAAAAAAAAAAAATAAGATTCATTTCAAATGCTTGTTGCTACTAAAGCATGCATCTCTACATGGTATTCAGGAAAATAAAAATAAATGTTCATTGTTGATATTCAATTTTAACAATTTTTAATTTTAATACTAAACTCAAAATACTTACAGCACAACAGATTACATTAGCCAGGGCATTTACCTTATTCTGATGACTTGCACTGAATAGAATCAGACAGTTTTACATAATCTTTGTCAACAAAACACAGCTGCCAATGTCTAAACTGGTGTCAATCAACACTGAAGGAGCACATGCGATGGTCGGCCGTTCAAACGGATTCATCATTAAGTACAAGGAGGATGCTTTTCCCGACTTCCTTAATTATCACTGTATTATACACTAATGTAAGGCCTGATTTTCCTGCTAAACAAAAACTGAGATAAAGCGTCCTGCAATAAAGTAATAAAACTTTAATCTGGAAAGAAGATCTCAAAGAAGTAGCAATGGACAACACCTTGCCCCCACTCCAAAAGGACAACGCCTCCCCCCACCACACCCACACCCACACACACACACACACACACACACACACACACACTCCTTCCCCCTGCCTCAAGTCACTGAAAGTTATTCAAAACATATAATGTAACTTTTGTATCTATTGTTTTTCCCTTTTCATGTTTGGTATCATTTAATTTGTGCGATTGGTAAAACGGTCTCAATTTCATAGCAGTCACTAGAATTATGAAGAAGATGGAAAATTAAGGAAAATTCTGTCCTCTTTTTGGGTGGTGTCTCTTCTCCTCTCCCCCAAAACAGGTGTTGGTGTAATAAACATTTACGATCCTTTTGTTCTGGTTCTGGTATAAAAGGGTAAAGAGCAAAGCAGTCAGGGGGATCATCTGTAGGAGAGGCCCCCAGAGATGGGTGAATGTCTGAGGACATTCACCCATCCCTGTGTATATGCATTTCTTTGAGTAATCGATGTTATGCATTTATCATTTCTGAATTGGCTTGCAATTGTAATGTAATTGGCATGATATATTTTTACTTGACAAATAAAATGTTATATTTGGTTGATTCTGTATTATTCTTAATCCATTATTTCTAGTAGATCAAAGCGAAGGTATTACCTCAAATCTGTGTTCAGGATTGGTCATACGAAAGGTTTAATAGATGGAGCATAGGGCACGTCAATTAAGTCCATTTCGATTTCTGACAATCACTGCCTTAAATAAGTTGCAGTTTTCGTAAATATATCAAAACTATGCTTTTTGTTACGAGTAAGCAGAGCGCGACCGACTTAAAGGTAGATATTTGCCCTGCATCCAATGTTTAAGGTCAGACTGACGAGTTTGTGTCCGGGAAGAGTGCTCAAATCGGCCGAAGTAACTCTTCTAAAGCGATACTGGGACTGCAGTGAACGAAATAATTTAAGATATAAGGTAACCAGAATAATCGAATATCTAAATTAATACATAACAAAGGATTAATTTCTAATTGGAGACACAACCCTTAGAATAAGAATCATTTGAAATTGGAGTCAGATTAAACGAGTGAAATTAAGTGAACTTCACAGAGACGCTGAAAAGGCATACACGCTTAAACCTTCCCCGTCCTTTGGGAAACCGTCATTGGACCTATTAGGCGGGCCTTACACTAACAAGCTCTCTGTGCGAAAATGCAGAACATGAAAGAGATTGTGGATGTGTTCATGAAAATCGTCTGCTCAAACTTCAGAGACAGCTGTTTGTTTTGTGCGTATTTGGAGGAAGCTGACTTCGCGCTCTGTTCTCCGGCTAGTTGTCATGGCAACTGAATAAACTAAAATCTTTCCTGGTAAAAATGTATTAGTCAAATGCAAGTCAGACAGAAACTAAAAGGATAAGAAAGGGCATTGTTATATTTCTTTTTATTACAATTTAACAAAATCATTTATTATAATTGTGTGCGATCTACCAGCATTGTCTTTGCGATCGACTGGTAGATCGCGGTCGACCTATTGGGCACCCCTGTCCTAAACTGTTTAGGGAGTTGATAAAACAATAAAAGTTTGATCGTTAAGGTATTTTTTGTAACTGACCAAGTAAGAAATTTTAAACTTAACTTCTCCCACTCTACAAATCAATGATCTAACTCAGGGGTAGGCAAGTTCGGTCCTAGAGAGCCACTGTCCTGCAGAGTTTAGCTCCAACCTTAATCAAACACACCTGAACAAGCTAATTAAGTTCTTCAGGTTTACTAAGGCTATAGGCAGGTTAGGGTTAGGGTTAGGTTTTTTTTAAGGTTTTTTTTTTCAGGGTTGGAGCTAAACTCTGCAGGACAGCGGCTATCTAGGACCGAACTTGCCTACCCCTGATCTAACTGAAGAAATTAAAGTAATAGTTACATTTTTAATGAGTGTAAAAATTCAAGCTAATATTTTCTTTAGCCTGACCAAATATTATGTCAGCACAGTTTAGCATGTTTCACTGTGTTATCACAATTAAAACAATTGACTACAAACACAACTACACAACTGTCATGATCACCGTCTGTTCCTGTCATTGTTCCTGGACTACATCTCCCATCATCCTCTCTGTCACTCACCTGCACACACTTCACACTAATCACTGATCACCACACCCAGCTGCAGCTCATTACCTGGACTATAAAGGACTTCCACACACACCACCTCACCGCGAAGTATTGTTTCCCCAGTGTACAATTTCCGAGCGTTTATTCCCTGTTTGCCTGTCTGTTCTCGACCTTGTCTGTTCCTGTTTTTGATCCGTTGCTGCCTGTCCTGATCCTTGCTTTGTATACCAACCTGTGAGTGATATCTGCCTGCCTTGTGACCTACCGCCTGTACCCTGACTACGACCCTGCCTGTCCTTTGCTGCTCCTGTTTGTTCCTGATTGACCCTGCCTGTACGACCATTCTCATTCTTAATAAAACGCTGCACTTGGATCTCCTGCCTGAGCCTCCCATTCGTAACAGAATACTTCGCCACTACCAGATCCAGCAGCTTCGGTGAGCGTCTTTCCCGTTTCAACATGGACCCAGCAATGCAACTGATCAGCCTCCGCCAAGGTACCCGTACCCTCGAGGTGCACATTCAGAACTTTTTGGATATTGCTTATCTATCTGATCTGCCGGACTGTGCCCTCATTGACTTCTTCGCTTACGGATTAAACGAACCACTAAAGGACTGTGTACTCACCAATGGTCCCCGCGGATCGTTCATAGAATTCCTGGACTTTGCCTTGCTTGCAGTTGGTTCGACTTTCACTGTGGGAGTCGCAGAGGATTCCGACACAACGGTGAATCCTGTAATGGCTGCCAAGCCCGAGAACACACACAAAATGGCGGCCTCTACCACGAGTCACGTCGCCGCTGATCGCCCAGAGCAACGTCACGCCTTCGCTGATCGCCCAGAGCAACGTCACGCCTTCGCTGATCGCCCAGAGCAACGTCACGCCTTCGCTGATCACCCAGAGCAACGTCACGCCTTCGCTGATCGCCCAGAGCAACGTCACGCCTTCGCTGATCGCCCAGAGCAACGTCACGCCTTCGCTGATCGCCCAGAGCAACGTCACGCCTTCGCTGATCGCCCAGAGCAACGTCACGCCTTCGCTGATCGCCCAGAGCAACGTCACGCCTTCGCTGATCGCCCAGAGCAACGTCACGCCTTCGCTGATCGCCCAGAGCAACGTCACGCCTTCGCTGATCGCCCAGAGCAACGTCACGCCTTCGCTGATCGCCCAGAGCAACGTCACGCCTTCGCTGATCGCCCAGAGCAACGTCACGCCTTCGCTGATCGCCCAGAGCAACGTCACGCCTTCGCTGATCGCCCAGAGCAACGTCACGCCTTCGCTGATCGCCCAGAGCAACGTCACGCCTTCGCTGATCGCCCCGAGCAACGTCACGCCACTTCATTCTCAAGCCCGCCGGCCGCTTCGCCCTCAAGCCCGCCGGCCGCTTCGCTCTCAAGCTCGCCGTTGCAACGCTCTCAAGCTCGCCGTTGCAACTCTCTCAAGCTCGCCCGTTGCAACGCTCTCAAGCTCGCCCGTTGCAACGCTCTCAAGCTCGCCCGTTGCAACGCTCTCAAGCTCGCCCGTTTCAACGCTCTCAAGCTCGCCCGTTTCAACGCTCTCAAGCTCGCCCGTTGCAACGCTCTCAAGCTCGCCCGTTGCAACGCTCTCAAGCTCGCCCGTTGCAACGCTCTCAAGCTCGCCCGTTGCAACGCTCTCAAGCTCGCCCGTTTCAACGCTCTCAAGCTCGCCCGTTTCAACGCTCTCAAGCTCGCCGGTATCCATGGACTCGAGCGCTCTGGACACGATGGACGAAAAGACTGCTTTGCCAGTGCCCACGGGCAAGATGGCCGCCCCTGCGGTGCGTAAGGATGCAGGGGACGTTCCAGCCACTGAGTCCGCTCCAGAATCCACTCCAACCGGTGAACCATCACCTCACCCTCGGAAGAGGAGGAGGAGGAAGAAGGCTTCTTTCTTTCCTCAAGGCTCAGAAGCCTTTCAAGAGGCCGTTGGGGGTCCAGAGACTACTCCAGAGGTCTCTCCCACTGCGCCCAGGTGTCTCGCTCTGCCGGCGCCACCCGTGCTCCTCGCCCTGCCGGCGCCACCCGAGCTCCTCGCCCTGCCGGCGCCACCCGAGCTCCTCGCCCTGCCGGCGCCACCCGAGCTCCTCGCCCTGCCGGCGCCACCCGAGCTCCTCGCCCTGCCGGCGCCACCCGAGCTCCTCGCCCTGCCGGCGCCACCCGAGCTCCTTGCCCACGAACCTGCGACGGGCCCCGCTGAAATCCCCAAGAACTTTTTGGGGGGGTCAGTATCCCTGGGGGTGGGGAGCTAGTGGGTGGGGAGCTAGTGGGTGGGGACCCTGCCCAGTCACTGTTGTCAGGGCCATTTATGGACTGTAGCCCACTTGGGCCATTCATGGACTCATTGCTGCGGCTGCCCAAGCCACCTGACCTGCCGTGGTTGCCCGAGCCACCTGACCTGCCGTGGTTGCCCGAGCCACCTGACCTGCCGTGGTCGCCCGAGCCACCTGATCTACCGTGGCCGTCAGAGTCACCTGACCAGCTGTGGTTGCCTGAACCATCCGACCTACTGTGGCTGCCCAGGCCATCTGACCTGCCATGGCCGCCTGAGCCACCTGACCCACCGTGGCTGCCTGAATCCCTGGGGCTGCATTGGAGATTCCCCCCCCTCCCTAGCTGTTCCTTCACGTCGCGAGGACGCGCCTTCCGGGAGGGGGGCATTATGTCATGATCACCGTCTGTTCCTGTCATTGTTCCTGGACTACATCTCCCATCATCCTCTCTGTCACTCACCTGCACACACTTCACACTAATCACTGATCACCACACCCAGCTGCAGCTCATTACCTGGACTATAAAGGACTTCCACACACACCACCTCACCGCGAAGTATTGTTTCCCCAGTGTACAATTTCCGAGCGTTTATTCCCTGTTTGCCTGTCTGTTCTCGACCTTGTCTGTTCCTGTTTTTGATCCGTTGCTGCCTGTCCTGATCCTTGCTTTGTATACCAACCTGTGAGTGATATCTGCCTGCCTTGTGACCTACCGCCTGTACCCTGACTACGACCCTGCCTGTCCTTTGCTGCTCCTGTTTGTTCCTGATTGACCCTGCCTGTACGACCATTCTCATTCTTAATAAAACGCTGCACTTGGATCTCCTGCCTGAGCCTCCCATTCGTAACAACAACATGCTTATAAAATCTTTACCACACTTTTAATAATATTTGAATAAAGGGTGAATATGTCAATTTTCCTATGCCAGACATCACTTTTGGCTACTACTGTATGTCAGGTTATTGACTTTCCAACTGATCGTCAAATGGCAAAAAGCCATTGATGATGGAAATCATGTTTGCATCATCGCTCCAACTTTAAATGAGATGACATATATCAATAGGCAAGGCAGGGCAAGGCAATTTTATTTGTATAGCACATTTCATACACAATGGTAATTCAAAGTGCTTTACATAAAGAAGAAGAAGAAAAATAGAACATAAGAAATGGAAATAACAGTAAAAACAGAATTTTGTTATCTGGAGGGAAGCGCTAGGAAGTTTCAGGGAGTTTTTTGTTTTTGTTGTCCGTCAGAGTGGATCTAAACGGATCTGTCCCTCAGAGCGGATCTAACTGGATCTTCCTCACACGTCAGGACCGCTGTCTAGCTCTAGCTGTTAAGGCACTTCGAACTGATAAACAAAGTTTCAATCACCCCTTTTGCCAGGACACCTCAAACTGTGCCACACAGCCCCAATCCCCCTTCCGGAGATATCTTATCTATACACCGCAGTTTGAATTTCCCCTTTGGAAATTTCCCCCTTTGGAAAGTGTCCTGACTGTAATCCAGAGATATCTTAACCATGCACCACAGCTCAAATTTCCCCATGGTTTATCAAAATTTACCAAATTTTAACCTAATCACAAATGCTTTCTTCCTAATTCTCCCAGCTCTTTCAACCAGATAGCAATATTTAAAATGCATTAAAAATCAGAAATAACAAGATGATACATAAAAGATATAAAATACATTAAAAATGAAATAAAAACAGGAAAGGAATTAAAAGAATAAAAAGATAATACGTATAAAAAAAATATATATATATAATGGGGGGTATAATGCTATTTCATGCATTCTGACACTGTTAAAGAGTTGGATTATCATGCTAAACATGGCCAAAGTTTCAAAAGAGGAGTTGTACGTATGACGGAGTATTTCTGTGCCAAAAATACTCTTCCGAATTGGGGGGGGGGGCGGGGGGTTGATTTCGAGTATGGGCCTGAGTGACGTAAACGGGGGTGGAATTCCTTGTACGGGCACTTCTCCCGGAATTGCGCAAGTGCACAGGTTGACCAGAGAGAGAGCAAGAGCATGCCCATCAATGCGCGTTCGGCTTTACGGAAGTCGTCAGCAGCACTGCACAGGTCATAGGACTTCACGAAATCAACAATGTCACCAAAGAAGTGTGTTTTTGGTTGTGAGGGAAAGATAACCTTGCTTCCCAAAGAACCCAGCGTTAAGTGGAGCTGACAGTTTTGTTTTCACGCAATACATTGATACGCTCTCGATATTTGTTATTAAAATAACCATAGAAACTGATAGGTGCAATGACTTTTTTATTGGTTAAAATTAATGGAGAATATCTTGTGTTTTTCCGTGGCTGCTCGAGCCCTCAGAATTGGCGCTTACGGTTTCATAAACAAGGCCCAGTTCCACACTGGATTTACAGATCATTTGAAACTGAAAGATGGAGCGGTCACAGTTATGAATCGGAACCGCAGGTGGTGAGTGGAACTGCTTCAAATGTCTGTTTTGTTGGCAATAGGTGCCTGAGTGCATATAATGTAAACAATATGAATGTAGTGAATTTATAAATTCATTATTCATCATTCATACACTATATTCATTAAAGTGATAATGCAATGGTGTACTGCGTGTGTTTATATATATTTGTTTAGCTGACCACTGAGCTTGCAGCCGACCTCTACACAAAAGCTGCGCGTGCTTGTGACAGCTGGTCACTCTTTAGCTTCGCTCACATGACACGCCTCCAGGCACTCGGTTGTTTGCGGAAAGACTCGGTACAGTGTATGTATCTTTTATAAATATGATAAAACTAAAGACTTTTCAGCCATATGAAGGATGCACTACTACTCTATAGCAATAAACAGACTGAGATTATCAGAGTTTGAGGGCAGTCCTCATTCTCATTTTATTATTTCTTGCAAAGGCAAAAGCTAAATACACACTCTATGCCAGCTTAGCTGGAAGTTCCATGGGCCAGATAAATAATTACATTTTAAAGCTTACCTTCTTCTCTACTTAGTATATGTTCTCTCTAAGAAAATCAGGTGTCGTCTTTGATCTTCTGAGGGTTGTGGTCTGGCGCCGTATGCTCTTTCTTTCTTCAGCATAACTACACAACATCATCTACTGGCCCCTGTATTTATATTCTCTTTTGACGCACTTTATCTCTTCATTTACACACATGTGGTTTCTACGTGCGTTAACATATTACCTGCTTTCGTCAATTGCTGTGTTACTTGTCTATCACCTTTTTTTTACTTGTGTCAATGCATTTCCTGTTTACGTCATTGGCGTACAGGGGCCAGTAGATGATGTTGTGTAGTTTTGCTGAAGAAAGAAAGAGCATTTATTTATCTGGCCCATGGAACTTCCAGCTAAGCTGGCATAGAGTGTGTATTTAGCTGTTTATTGCTGTAGAGAGAGAATCCTTTTGGGGTATCAGAAATGACTGTCTGAAAAAGATAGATTTTTATAAAGATATCCCGACGGACTTTACAAAGTCGGTCAAGGTTGTCAACCAGTCTCAACAGAGTGGGCCGTGGGAGTGCATTAGCAGGCATAGCTGTCCTCTGAGGGCGAAGAGCCAGCTGTGGGGCACTGAACGCAAGGATAACCCACCCCACCCACCATAGGCTTGGTTGATATCTGAACCGTAGGCCTAGGAGGTGCGGTAGTGATCAGAAGTAGACCCTGAGATAATATAATCTAAGAAGAAAATACTATATATGCTTACCTGACTTCTCCTGAATCTATAAAGGTAAACCTTTTACAAGAGTTGAGTAATATGAATAGAGGAAGTGGCTTGTGACCAAGATAGCGTTACGTGGTCGCGGTAGAAACCACCCAGGGGGGTGACGCGGCACATAGGTTAACTGTTAGTGGTATCATAACAAAGTGAAAGCAATTGGGACCAATAGCAACTCAGTCATAAAGTGGTAGGCCACATAAAATCACAGAGTGGGGTCAGCGCATGCTTAGGCGCACAGTGCGCAGAAGTCTCCAACTTTCTGCAGAGTCAATAGCTACAGACTTCCAAACTTCATGTGGCCTTCAGATTAGCTCAAGAACAGTGCGTAGAGAGCTTCATGGAATGAGTTTCGATGGCCGAGCAGCTGCATCCAAGCCTTACATCACCAAGTGCAATGCAATGCGTCAGATGTAGTGGTGTAAAGCACACCGATGGACGAGTCTGGGTTTGGTGGTTGCCAGGAGAATGGTACTTGCCTGACTGCATTGTGCCAAGTGTAAATTTTGGTGGAGAGGGACTATGGTGTGGGGTTGTTTCAGGGTTCGAAATGACTTAGGACTCTTGGGGGGTCCCCTAAAATTTAATTATTAAAGGTTCTGAAGGTCCCCCCCCCTGTTTATTATATAATTAATAAACAGTCTCTTTCAGGGGTGTCATGCACTCATTATTTTTGAGGGGGCACAAGTTATTTATTTATTTATTTTTTCAAACTGAATTATCATGAAATATCTTAATTCTCACCTTTATAGATTATGATCTATAGTGGGCGATGGTCAAATTAACGTAATAATGTAATATGTCAGTGTTTCCCACAGGATTTTGTGAAACTGTGGTGGGTGGACATCGGTTCCTCTAGGGGGTCCAGGGGAACCCCCCAGAGGAAAATTTTGTACATTTTACATTTAAATGCATATTCTGAGAGCAAAATTAAGTGACTCTCATTGAAGAAATTTGTTCTCTTATAAACAATTTTGTGCTCTAAAAGTAATTTATTTATTGGTGATGGTAGTCATGTACACAACATATAGGCCTAGTAGACTAAATGATAGTTCATAAGTGGTCAAACATGTAGAGTTTACATTTAAACCATTAAAAATGTGTAGCAAAAGAGGTTACCTTTGTTGAATTAATTTATTAGTGGGAGCCTGTGTAACTAATGGTCACTCTTTGATTTGTTAACCAATCCAGAATGACAGGTACTGTGCACTAAACACACAACTTCATTATAGAGAAAAATAACAATATGAATAAAAATATATAATCATAAGCTGACCAATAAATAAATGAGTAAACTAGGTGAGTAGCCTATATAATTCAACAGCAAAAAGTATTCAAGCCTAATTCTTGGGAGAAAAAAAAACTTTGCACAGTAATTTTATAAATCCAAATGTTAATAAAAAGTTTAAAATTACTATTTGTGTGCAAAACCATGATAATATGAAACGCTTCAAAACAGCAGCAAAAAAACGCTAATGCGCATCCCGGGTGCAGAATGATGCGCTTGAAGCAATATTGAGTCAGAGCGCGCAGTTGAGCTACGCATTGAAAAGTTCACGGTACAAAGAGAATCCCTGTGTATATCTGCATCTAACAGTTTATTAATCATATGTTTCTTCTCACTTTTAAATTCCAGTTATTCTGCGTGTGACGCCAATTCATAGTCCTTGTGTTGTGCGATCTAACAGACCCTGTATCCAGTATGATGGCATCGTTAAGAAACAGCAATAAACTCCAGCAAGATAAAGTTATTTTTTGCAAATCCACAGCCCTTTATGTACATATCAAGTATTATAATGGGAATATATCATATTGGAGAGTTTTACCGTGCTGACTGTCGTTACCGAATGCGACGCGCTGTTTGAGTGCTGAATGATTGACAGCTGTAGCAGAGGGAAGACGTGAGAGTTTATGACCATGAACTTAACGATGTACATATTCTTCTGTCCCTCACATGAAGCTATGGAATGGCTTCAGATGACTTTGAATATAGTGCACGAAAACTTAATTGTGCTAGTCTACTTATTTTGCTCTACCTCCCACTTTTGCCATATAAAAGAGCGCAATTATCAGACGGTTATTTAAATATCGCGACAAGCATAATTTCTGTTTCATTTTGAGACTGTGGCTGGACAAATTAGAATGTGGCGGCCGCCACAGTCTAATCAATGTATGGGAAACACTATGCATAAAAAACCTGTCTGTTTACTTAATTAACAGATATGGATGTCATGCCATAACATTTTTAATACGACTGGACAAGGTTGTTAAGCTAGCTTTGAATAACTAGTCTAGCTGCTAGGTCTGCTGTTAGCTGGCAGATCATTTGGCTTCATACACATAAGTTACAGCTAGCAAGAAACGTTGACAAACGTACTCTTCTAATCATTACACTGGGTATCTAGTTAATGCAGCTTTTGATATAGGAACTCGAACTCCTAATATTTTACTAAGCAATTATGGAGATATAAACACAATCGAAGCCCTTACAGGATTTTCATTCAGATTTCACTCTTTGTGATGTCTCGTTTTGCCGCGTTTATCTAGTACGTGTCTGCGGGAGCACCACAACAACAATCTGTGACGCTGTATAGGAACTCACTCGGCTAATAGCTGCCCTGATTGCTGCCTCGCGCTAGGAAATAAATTAATCATTTTTAATGTTAAAATGTATTTGTCAGGGACCCCCCAAAATCCAAAGATGAATTCCTATGGGTCCCTAATGACTTATGGAGGGTCCGGGACCCTCCCAGACCCCCTCATTTCGAACCCTGGGTTGTTTTTCAGGAGTTGGGCTTGACCCTTAGTTCCATGAAAGGAACTCTTAATGCTTCAACATTCCTTCCTGTTCCAACATGACTGCAGACCAGTACATAAAGCAAGGTCCATAAAGACAAGGATAAGCGAGTTTGGTGTGGAGGAACTTGACTGGCCTGCACAGAGTCAGTCAGAGACCTCAACCCGATAAAACACCTTTGGGGTGAATTAGAGCGCAGACTGCGAGCCAGGCCTTCTCACCATCATCACTGCCTGACCTCACAAATGAGCTTCTAGAAGAACGGTCAAAAATTCCCATAAACACACTCCTAAACCTTGTGGAAAGCCTTCCCAGAAGATTTGAGGCTGTAGGTGTGTTCACGCGGCCTCGTAATTCCTGTAGTCATGAGATTCTAGCTTGTAAATAGCATTCATGTCCTTGTAGAGCTCATAATTACAGCTTGTGAGCTGGGAGATTTCTGAAAGCTCCCAGGTGTACCATGTGGACGCTGTACCACCTGACCTCTGTAGATTCATACCTGTTGATAGTGGTGCCATGGAAACGCATAATTCCCAGTCCAAGGACATGAATGACTCTGAATAATGTCACGTGTTGTCATCTCAAGATTCCGGTAAATACGAGGTGGTGTGAACGCAGCATGTAATAGCTGCAAAGGGTGGGCCAGCTCCATATTAAACCCTACTGATTAAGAATGGGATGTCATTAAAGTTCATGTCATGTAAAGGCAGACGTCCCAAAACTTTTGGCAGTATAGTGTACATTTTGTTACAACTTAATGCTGATTGGACGAGACATCTGTCAATCAGGACATGCAAAAATAAATAAATTTTAAAAAATAAACCAATAATAAAGCAGGCTGTATATGTGTTAATATTAGAACTATCTCTTTAAGTAGTTAATTTAGTGTGACAAATTACAAAAAAAAAAAAAACTTTATATTAAATCTACCCTGTCTGGTTGGACAAGATAAAATTACAAAACAACCCGACGTGGGAGGGTGGCAAAAACAGCAAATTTAGATTTTACAGTTTTTCACAATTGCCAAAACACAATGTTAAACACAAAACCAAATCTTCAAACTACATTCACAAAACCCCTGACTCAGAAAAATCAAACAATTTCACCTGTTCTCAAAATCAAACAATGCTTTCAAATGAAACACACATCAGTCAAAATATAAACACCACAGAACATTCATTAGACACCATATCAAAAATGGAGAACAGCATCCAGATAATGTAGTAAACAACATTTTCAAGAAGTCAAGTCACCTTTATTTAAATATCCGAATATGTTATTTATATTTATTATATTATTGTTTCCAGTCAGCCATTTGTCAGTCACTTTTACGACTTTAAAGACCGCATTAAGTCTTATAAAGCAGCACGACGAAGGGCAGTCGTGCCCAATAGTTTTGTTGAAGAGAGAGAGAACGCTAATAATAGCCTGTACATACCATCAGCGATCATCAGCAGGACTGACACCAAAACACAGTTCGTCTGGTGCATCTTCAAATGCTACATTACACTAAAACGATTATGTTCTTTAGCTATAAATAATCACAAATGTAGATGTTCCGCTGACGGGAGCTCGCTCATGTTCGCGAAATGTCCGCGGGTTTACTTGTATTCTTTACTTTCTGTTTTAAATGGTGGTCTGCAGGGGCGCCTGCAGGAATTTATCTCAGGGTGCGCACAGACCTGCCACAAGATGGCACTGTTTTCGGCACTCTTGGTGCTTTGAAACCAAAAACTTTTCTGAAACATTAGAGAAAAGCTTCAAAGATTTAAGAGGCTTCATTTCTCCATCCCTACTCAATAGTTTTAGGCCTTTTTGCAAACGTTTCAATCGAATTTAGCTGTTTTAGAAAGCGTTTACTCATTTTGAGCCTGTTTTTAAACATTAACTATCTGTAACGTCACTTTTCATGTTAGAAAAAAAGATGAAACTAAACTAGCCAATCAGATTTCTTTTCACATATCCCCCACGCCCACCCATGGACGCACATACACACGTTTGACTTCACAACACACAAACGCACACCTTTATGTATTCTCATTCTCTCTTGCTCTCTTAATATGTCATGTGTACGCAGATAGATTTTAATAATCAATTTAAAATTTATGTGAAATGGTCTGCGTCGAGTGAGGTGATCAGGAAGCCTTTAATGTAACTTACTGAAATACAGTGTTAATGCAGGACTGAATGTCATAGTTAAAAAGTAAGTGACATAATAATAACATCATTACTGCTTAGTTACAACATGGAAGTTGAAAATTCAACTGTTAAAGCATGAAATAACATATCATGAATTAGTGAATTTAAATTTAATGTCAGTATATTATCAGTAATAAAAAAATCATTAAAAATAATAATCATATATATGTAAAAATAATAATCATATATATATATATATATATATATATATATATATATATATATATATATATATATATACACTCACCTAAAGGATTATTAGGAACACCTGTTCAATTTCTCATTAATGCAATTATCTAATCAACCAATCTCATGACAGTTGCTTCAATGCATTTAGGGGTGTGGTCCTGGTCAAGACAATCTCCTGAACTCCAAACTGGCATAATAGAGCAGCTGTATTTGCAAATGCAAACACACGAGAAGAGTTTGCACCAACATAAATGTGACTGCTACTCTGAACGCTTCCATGATCACATGTAAACATAGGTCGCACTTTTGACATTAAAAATAATAATCATATATATATATATATATATATATATATATATATATATATATATATATATATACATAGTAGTCTATATCAGCTATTGAAGGCCATATACAAATGTTGTCCACAAAAGGGAATCATAGGCTACGTTTACACGTGGGCGGCTATTCTCATAAATGGACATTTCAACCTCTCCGGTTTCAAAAATAACATCGTGCACACATGTCAGTTTTCAGAAAAGTGTTCATTTACACGTACCCGTGTATGTATGACGTCAAGAGTGTAATGAGCAGCTCAAGCCCACGTAAGCCAATCAGAATCCCGTCAATAGTAACGAATCACTTCCTCTTGAAGTGATTCGAAAGTTGTTGCAAAATTGCTGACCTCCGAGCACTCATTTGTCTCTGCTCCTTGACATAATGGAGCAGCTGTATTTGCAAATGCAAACACACGAGAAGAGTTTGCACCAACATAAATGCGACTGCTACTCTGAACGCTTCCATGATCACATGTAAACATAGGTCGCACTTTTGACGTAGGTGCGAGCTCTGGCGCATACTGTGACGTTGGCTGCCTAAACACCCGTTTGTCTCAGTTTATACATGCAAACGTGCAAACGAAGATTTTCAAAATCTCCACTCTGGCCGGAGTTTTTAGAAAGACTCGTTTTCAGAGGCGAATTTTCCATTTGCGTGTAAACGAAGGGCACAAACGAAGGGAAATGTCTCCGTTTTTCAAAATAACCATGTACGTGTAAACGGGGCATTAGTCAAATTTAGATATTCTGTTGGTTGTTTGTTTTTGTTTCCTGTTCTGTTTAGTTAGTCAGTTATAATTTATATTCGTACATTAATCATTTAGCAGACACTTTTATACAGACAACTGACAAATGAGGATAACAATAGAAACATTCAGACCAACAATAGGCAATATTTTGCACCTGCATTTAGTTTGTCCTTGTTGGTTAGACTATTTTTACATTTACATTTATGCATTTATCCACTTACATTGCATTATACTATACATTTGTATCTGAGTATGTGCAATCCCTGGGATCAAACCCATGACCTTGGCATTGCTAGTGCCAGCTCTAACCACTGAGCTACAGGAAAGTCTATTTAAGTTTTGTTTGTTTGTCTGTCTTGCTCATGTGACCCTCTCAAGAAAAGTCTGATGTAATCTAGTTTATTGATTCTTTATCTCTGTGTTCTCAATATCTGTAGTTCGGTCCATATGCTAAAGATTTAAGGTTTTCATAGGTTTTCAAACAACCCAAAGACATAGCTGTAAGATAATCTTATCAGCCTGACTTTTCTTTCCCTGTCTCTCCCTGTTTTCGCTCTCCTGGTCTGATGAAATATAAGACTGCAAATCGACTAATCATTCATGTGGGGAAGAATGATATTCGGAAGGAGCAGTCAGAACTCCTTAAAAGGGATTTCAATGAACTTTTTGAAATGCTTAGAAGACTAAAAGTTCAGTCGCTCATCAGTGGACCACTCCCAGCAAGAGGAACAAATAGATTTACACAGTTGCTTGGGCTTAACACATGGCTGCAAAAAACCTGCAACTTAAAGGGACTGAACTTCAATCTGTTCTGGAGTCAGAGACAGTTGTTCACACATGATGGCCTGCACCCAAACAAACTGGGCTCAAGAGTGCTAAAATGTGCTGACACATCCCACAAGGTCAATGATAACACCACGCAGCCACAACAACCACTACTCACGCACACAATCCTGACTGAGCCCTGCCCACAGAGCTCACCGATAGACAGTGACGTGTTAGAACTGCTCCAAGATTCAGCACCCAAGGACGACTTTCGGGAAAACAGCCAGGGAAGCCAGGACAGCATATTACAGCCTCCGGTAACACCAGAGCAACAGCCCCTCTCACTGGACACGTTATTCTTCTCTCCAGCATCCCCTCTTCTGTGCTTCTCAGAGAAAATGGAGGAACTGGTCTATGCTGGAACCAAATTCTCCCACTCTTTTGCTGCGAGCCCCCAGATATCAACAAAAAGCGTCAAGCCCCGAAACCACCAAAACCTGTGGGCCCAGCTCGACCTCCCCCTCCTCCTGCGAGAGCTCTTCGGCCCCTGCCACAACGCCAGGGCCCTCACCCTCCTCCATCTGTTCTAGGTGAACCAAAAACAACTGATAACAGTGTGTATCGGCTCCCCGCTATGATAACAGTGACTTTATCAAATGTTTACAGAACAAGCGGGAACCCAGTGTGCCTGTTGCTTTCTCTATTTCTGTTCTATTGCGTGATAGAAAGCCAAAGGCCTTCTCAAACCGGTTGGCAAACCCATTTAATCTGATGCCTACAGAAAGTACAGACTGTTAAGATAGCACTTTTAAACATCCGTTCACTTAAAAATAAATCATTTCTAGTCAATGACTTAATAACCACAAACAATCTAGATTTTATGCTTCTAAATGAAACATGGCTTGAAGACAGTTGCAGTTCAACAATCCTGAATGAAACAGCCCCTCCTAACTTTACTTTTATGAGTGTCTGCAGAGCTGTTAGGAGAGGTGGAGGTGTTGCTGCTCTATTTAAAGATGTCTATCAATGCAAGCAAGTGTCATTTGGCGATTACTTGTCTTTCGAATACCTGGGTATTGTGTTAAAAGGTGCTCCTCGCATTCTACTTATAGTTATTTACAGGCCTCCAAAATACTCTCCAGCCTTTGTGGAGGACTTTACAGAACTGTTATCAGCAATTTCCTCAGAGTTTGACTGTTTTGCTATTACTGGGGACTTTAACATCCACATAGAAAATGCAGAATCCAATATGGCAAAAGAAATTCTAACAGTTTTGAATACTTTTGATTTGACTCAGCATGTACATGGACCCACACACAATCGTGGACACACTCTAGATTTAATTATCAGTAAGGGTCTAAACATTTCATCCGTTGTCATTAAGGATGTAGCACTATCTGATCATTTCTGTATTTTCTTTGCTATATTGATCTCTCCGACTGTTGAAGCTAGATCTATCTCGGTCAAAAAGCGATGCTTAAATGAGAACACTAGTGCAGTGTTTATGAAGGCTATATCTTTAACACCAAGCATATCTGCAGACTCTGTTGATTTTCTCCTTGATTCTTTTACCTCAAAAGTACAGAATGTTATTGATAACATTGCTCCTGTGAAAGTCAGGAAGAAGTGTGGCAGACAAAAAGCACCGTGGAGAAACTCAACAGCAGTGCAAAATATGTAAAGACAATGCAGAAAAGCTGAGCGCATGTGGCGAAAGACAAAACTTGAAATCCACTATAACATCTATAAAGATATCCTTCATGCTTTCAATGTGGAACTAGGGAAAGCTAGACAGACCTTCTTCTCAAATATTATAAACAGAAACTTAAACAACACCCGCACTCTTTTTGCTACTGTAGAGAGACTAACAAACCCCCCAAGTCAGATTCCCAGTGAAATGCTCTCAGACAGCAAATGCTGTGAGTTTGCTTCCTTCTTCTCTGAGAAAATTAATAATATCAGAAAGGCGATCAGCACATCCTTGAGCTGCACTGGGGTAAAACAGATCAGATTACAACCTCAGAAAGTAGCTATTATGTCTGTTTTCGAAGCAATTGATGGTAACATTTTGCAAGAAACAGTACAGCACCGTAAAACATCAACCTGCGCCCTTGACACACTTCCCACATCTTTTTCAAAAGCGTGTTTAACTGTTTAGAAGCAGATCTCCTAGAAGTGGTAAACGCCTCACTTCTCTCTGGGACTTTTCCAAAATCCCGGAAAACTGCAGTTGTTAAGCCCCTCCTGAAAAAGAGCAATCTGGATAACACCATATTGAGCAACTACAGACCAATCTCAAATCTTCCTTTCATAGGCAAGATCATTGAAAAGTTGTTTTTAATCAGCTGAACAAGTTCTTAAGCTTGAATGGATACTTTGATAACTTTCAATCTGGTTTCCGACCGCATCACAGCACAGAGACAGCACTCATAAAGATAATAAATGATATTCGCCTAAACGCAGATTAAGGGAAATTATCAGTGCTGGTTCTACTTGACCTCAGTGCTGCGTTTGACACTGTCGATCACAACATTCTTCTTGACAGGCTGGAAAACTTGGTTGAGCTTTCTGGGATGGTCCTTAAATGGTTCAGGTCATACTTAGAAGGGAGAGGTTATTATGTGAGTATCGGTGACCATAAGTCTGAGTGGACATCCATGACATGCGGAGTCCCTCAGGGTTCAATACTTGCACCCCTCCTGTTCAACCTATATATGCTGCCACTGAGCCAAATAATGAGAAAGAACCAAATTGCATATCACAGCTATGCAGATGACACCCAGATTTACCTAGCCCTATCACCTAACAACTACAGCCCCATTGACTCCCTGTGCCAATGCATTGATGAAATTAAAAACTGGATGTGTCAAAACATCCTTCAGTTAAACAAAGACAAAACTGAAGTCATTGCGTTTGAAAACAAAGATGAAGTTCTCAAAGTGAACACATACCTTCACTCTAGGGGTCAAACAACTAAAAATCAAGTCAGGAATCTTGGTGTGATTTTGGAGTCAGACCTCAGTTTCAGTAGCCATGTAAAGACAATAACTAAATCAGCATATTATCATCTCAAAAATATTTCAAGAATTAGATGCTTTGTCTCCAGTCAAGACTTAGAGAAAATTGTTCATGCTTTCATCACCAGCCGGGTGGATTATTGTAATGGGCTCCTCACTGGCCTTCACAAAAAGACCATAAGACAGCTGCAGCTCGTACAGAAATCTGAGCAGAACCCGAAAACATGAACACATCACACCAGTCCTCAGGTCCTTGCACTGGCTTCCAGTTGCATTTAGAATTGATTTTAAAGTACTGTTGCTTGTTTATAAATCACTCAATGGCCTAGGACCTCAATTCATTGCAGATATGCTCATAGAATATAAACCTAACAGATCACGTAGATCATCAGGATCATGTCACTTAGAAATACCAAGGGTTCACTCAAAGCAAGGAGAATCTGCTTTTAGCTGTTACACCAGCTGCAGCTGAGCCAGCTTCCAGAAGAGATCAGGTGTGCTCCAACAGTAGCCACATTCAAATCCAGACTCAAAACACATCTTTTTATCTATGCATTTGCAGACTGAGCACTGTGCTATGTCCGAACTGTTTGCATTTTTTTTTAATACGTATTATCTTTTTTATTCTTTTAATTCCTTTCCTGTTTTTATTTCATTTTTAATGTATTTTATATATTTTATGTATCATCTTGTTATTTCTGACTCTTAATGCATTTTAAATATTGCTGTCTGGTTGAAAGAGCTGGGAGAATTAGGAAGAAAGCATTTTTGATTAGGTTAAATTTGGTAAATTTGGATTAACCATGGGGAAATTTGAGCTGTGGTGCATGGTTAAGATATCTCTGGATTACAGTCAGGACACTTTCCAAAGGGGGAAATTTCCAAAGGGGAAATTTGAACTGTGTTGCATAGATAAGATATCTCCGGAAGGGGGATTGGGGCTGTGTGGCACAGTTTGAGGTGTCCTGGCAAAAGGGGTGATTGAAACTTTGTTTATCAGTTCGAAGTGCCTTAACAGCTAGAGCTAGACAGCGGTCCTGACGTGTGAGGAAGATCCAGTAAGATCTGCTCTGAGGGATAGATACGTTTAGATCCACTCTGACGGACAACAAAAACAAAAAACTCCCTGAAACTTCCTAGATCTTCCATCCAGATAACACAATTCTCTGTTTTTACTGTTATTTCCATTTCTTATGTTTTATTTTTATTCTTCTTTATGTAAAGCACTTTGAATTACCATTGTGTATGAAATGTGCTATACAAATAAAATTGCCTTGCCTTGCCTTGCCTAATGCTGTTTCATCACACATCTGTTTTTAATGTACGCTATGTATATTGTGTGTGTGTTTCTTGGAAAGCAGCCAAGGCTAGGAAAGAATGCTCTGGGAAGAATAGTTACTTGACCGGAAGTTGACCATATTTAGACTTGTTTTTCTATATGAAACCACATTCCTATGTCATGACAGTATATTCTCACTGGACAGTTGCTACACCACCCCTTCACATGTATAAAAGCCATGTACAGAAGCAAGATTGGGAGAAGGTTTTGTGAACGGATTGGCTTCATGTTCATGGCTCTTTTCCCATAGGCCTATTCATTCAATGAGTGAAAAAGACAAACTGAGAATGAGGCATGACTAGGGACAATAAACAGAGATTAAAATAATCGGACCCACTTTATATTAAGTGGCCTTAACTACTATGTAGCCTACTTAAAATTAAATTAATCATTTGATACAATGCAATTATTGTGTACATACATGTTTTTACATTGTACTTATATTTTAAAAACACCTGCATGTAATTACATCTGTAATTAATTTCTGTAATTACATTTATAATTACACTGTTGACCCATCCCTTAACCCTTACCCCTACCCTTAAACCTACCCATACCACCAAAGCTTCCCCTAACCTTACCCGTATCCACCTCAATAGCAGCAAAAGTGTTTTGCAATTCAATATGAACCCAATAAGTACATTGTACTTATTTTTTGATGTAAGTACATAGTAGTTAAGGCCACTTAATATAAAGTGGGACCAAATAATCTTAGAATAGCATTTATGAATTAATAGACAAATATGACACATTGTGATTGCCATTGAAAGCATGAATCCCTGTTTATTCCAGAGACATTTGTGAGATTGATTTCAGATCTATATAGGTAATATATAGAGATAAATATATTAATTAATTCACAAACTTAAGTGTAATTGCTAAGCTATAATCTGTTTACTGTCTTTAAGCTGAAAAGTACTATAAATACAGAGTATCTTTCACATAACACAAGACTAAGACTGTAAGACTTGATTTTCCTGCTCAGACAAAAAAACTGAGATCAAGTGCCCTGCAATAAAGCAATACAACTCATCTGGAGAGAAGATCTCAAAGAAATGGCATAGGACAATTCCTTGCCCTAAACTGTCCTCACGCGTCTACAGGATGCACCCCCCCCCCACCCCCACTCCCCATACACACACACACACACACACACAAACCCTCCTCCCCCCTGACACTAGTCACTGAAAGTTCTCCAGGAAGCCATATTCTATGTATAATGTAATCTTGTGTATCTATTGTTTTATTCTTTCATGTTTGGCATCATTTCAAATGTGATTGCAAAATGGTCTCAATTTCACAGCATTCACTAATATTATGAAGAAGATTGAAAACTAAGGAGAATTCTGTCCTCTTTCTGGGTGGTGTTGCGAAAACCCACTCCTGTCCCCCCAAAACCTGGTATATAAGGAAAAGTGCAAAGCAGTCATGGGGGATTTTCTGTAGCCAGAGATCCCATGCAGAGATGGTTGAATGTCTGAAGACACTCACACACCTCTGTGTGTATATGCATTTCTTTGAGTAATTGATGTTATGCATTTATTATTTATGAATTGGCTTCTAATTGTCCAACTATGTAATTGGCATGATACATTTTTACTTGGCAAATAAAAAGTTATATTTGGTTTACTCTGGATTCTTCTGAAATCATTATGACCAGTAGATTATTGGAGTCCATATTTCCACAAATCTGCATCAGGATAGATTCAAACTAAAGGACCATGAAAGGAGCATGTTGCACATCATGTGGGATTTTTTGATTTTGTCTATCAACTGGCTTAGCAAGTTGCAGTATCGTGACTAAGAAAACTGTATACATTTATTATAAACCGCCACATTTATTAATTTTTCTCTCTCTCTTTTTCTTTTTTGGTGATGTTGCAGTTTTCCAAGCACAACACAGTGAGACTAATGAATGTAGGACAGCTTTGTTATTTCCTTTTAGGACCCTTGAGACCAGATATTTTGAATAATGACCCGGAGTAAAAGTTTAAAAAAATAATTAATAAAGTGAAGAAAAACGTAATGAAGAATAGTTTGCAGTTTCATCAGCAGAAGCCAGCTTCAGGTTCGTAGGCCGCTCTCTGCGTACATTCACATTTTCACAATAATTATACTCTAACAGAGTCAACTGTCATTACTTCAGGTTGAATGATTCTGATTGGCTAAGAAAAATAGACAAATTTGGTAATCTTCCACACATGGACAGATTGTCAGAAGCATATCTCCCTTCGTCACAAAGATGACGAGGGGGACCCTGGATTTAGGTACCGGCTGTTCTTTTGGGTTCATGACATGACGTCTGCTGGTCTAGCAGAGTGCTAGTTGTCCACCAGTAACAAAGGGACCTGCACACAGAACACTAGCACACATACACAGATACACATGATTTGCAGCTATTTCAAGGTTGAAGTTGATCTGAGCTCTGCTCTGAGCAGGAAACTTTCCCAAAACATACTGATAACATGTTCTTTTCTCTCAGTGAGCGGTACAGAGGAAAACAGATGCTTTAACATACATTGAAGAAGTCATTCAAATAATTTAACAGAAATATAAATGTTGATTAATAAAAATATATATTTAAGCGGCAGTGGATTCCAGAATCCATCCCATCACCTTATTCGTTATTATTATTATAATGAAAAAAGTAATAATTTTTTATGTGCTTGTCACAAACTTAAAGAACAGAAATTTCACAGTGTCCAATAACCTTCAAAGGGCATAATTACCAATATGTATATAATTGTTGTTATATAAAAACACAATTTATAAACAAATTACAAACAATACAACAAATACTATAGAGATACAAATTAAATAAATGTGTTTTTCAGATACAGTAGGTTTATTTACCATGTATACATTTATTTAACACATTTTGTTGTTGTATTAACATTAATGACAAATATAGGCTACTGTCCCTTTAAGAAGGAATCCATGGATACTGACACATATCCTGTTTTCACCTAACTGTTTACATCCACTTAAGCCATAATCGATTGTATTTGCGTGAGACACTCCACACGATGGACATTTTGACAACTATGTGTGCATTTGACCATTCATGCGCGAGGAGAACTGATCGCACGCAATCATGTCATTCAGCGCGATTCCGCCTATCCCGCCTTCACCAATCGATAATGAATTGTAATTGAAAGCATGCAGTTAGCAATGTGTGTGTCATCATTATTTTGAAGTATTTCCACACCCCTGAAGCTGACATTCCCTGCATCTCAATCAGCTCCCTAGCTCATGAATCAGTATATCATGTAAAGGAATATGGCCGATTCCCATCAGTGCCCTGACTATTGAACTAGGGGCTGATTGAGACGCATGCATTGTTTCTGCTGCTGCTGCCGGTGTCTCTGTTTACAGACAATTATGTCATTTACGTCACGTGAGGTATCGGTGGTATTTTTATGAGTACGAGTACATGAGCTTGGTATCGGTGCATCCCTAAAAATAATGGTTTGTATTTTTAAAAACATCTATTGGCTGAATCCCAAATGGCACCCTAAACCCTCACAGTCTTCTTCTGAGTCTGCACTTTCGTGACGTAATGGCGCTTTGACAGCCGTGGCGTGACAACCATGGTGTGGCAACACTCCGGCATGGTTTGGCAAGGCTCTGGTGTG
This sequence comes from Chanodichthys erythropterus, assembly GCF_024489055.1. NCBI lineage: Eukaryota > Metazoa > Chordata > Actinopteri > Cypriniformes > Xenocyprididae > Chanodichthys > Chanodichthys erythropterus. The sequence goes on along the minus strand of NC_090223.1, from coordinate 3,120,444 downwards.
GCAGCCGTCTTTGGACACTGGACAGGGGATGGAGTCCCCTCTGGACGCTGGTCTGGGGCTGGAGCAGATGTGTGTGCAGCCCACACACATAAAATGGCTGTGGTCATAATGGTCAGTGCTGCATCCTCTGAAGACTCTGGTATGGCGGCCATCTTTTGGCCATCTCCAGTAATTTCCTTCTCCTGCTCCAACTCCATTTTATAAAGAACTGCACTGGAATTGTTGTTTTGGTTTGTGATCACCAGGGGGTGTCGGTAAGAACGGACAAAGCCAGAGGTTGGTACTCAACTGATGCTCTCACATACATATGGCACATGTGGGGTGTCTAAACAAATACATATACATAATAAATCACAACTGAAATAAATACACTATACATAAGATCAACAGCAGTAAACATTGAAATAAGACGATTAGACAGATCTCCATTTTCTAATGGTGCATTACTGTGCATAAGCAGAAACAACAGTCAAAAACATGCCATAAAATACTGACTAAGAGGTTTATACACAAGCAAAAACCCTATATGCTGGTAAACAAATTAATATAATTTAAATAATCATAATGTAATACACAAACTTGCAGTAATAAATGTGTGAATTATAGACGGCTGGATTTGCTCTGGACTCGCTTAAACAGCTTGAAACTCAAATTCTCACACTAAAGGCAATAAACAAGATGATAGAATCATACAAGCATGATATGAACAAAACATGTACTTCTTTCGAATACACATCCAATGAAAGCAACTTTATAGAGAGCAGTTGACAGAGCTGTAAGAACTAAAATGTCATCCTTCTTATGGGCGGGCCATAGATAAGATTTACAGAGGAAGTACAAGAGGAAGAGGTAGGAGGGTAACAAAAACTCAGGGGAGTTTTGATCTCAGTGATTCTGAAGGGTGTAAGAGACCCTGAACTGAACATTTACTGACATCCTGATCCTGAACTGAGACTCAAACCTCAATCGATTCTTACAATAAAAATTATAACACTGATTTTTCTCTCTGTTGATCTTGAAGAGTCTCAGTTTCAATTTGTATG